>NW_027614423.1:0-26591 GCF_965212315.1 Lampetra planeri | reverse complement strand
TGTATAAAATCAGTGTAACCAACTGAACAAGATGAATGTTAAGGGAAAAACAGATCAAAGAATGAAATGTTGTAATAAACTAACCTTTACAAATTAACAAACATCAACTTAGATTCAGTCCCACTGAACACTTTCTCTGGATGACGTTGGTCCTTGTTTGCCATTTGCCAAGTGGTCAGATCACAGATTGACGGATGGTGGTAGGTTTTAGGAACCCACCCTCATCTGGATGGGACCATCCTCCACCTCCTTCTGTAAAGTCTGCTGTCTCTTGGTTTGCAAACAGAAATTTCCTACTTGCACCATCGAGTTGAGACAGCAGGTGTCTCTTTTGTAATAAATCAACACTTTTGCAGATGACACAATGTTTTACTTTCAGCAAGTAATTTAGGGATAATGGTTGGTGACAAAATGTTGTTTAACAAGCTGAGAAGAGAGCTTACTTTTTTTTAGGCATCCACCCCCCCCCCATCCCCCAAAGTTTATACCAAGGTTTAGCTGATGGAAATTATATTTCTTATCTGACGAACAGAGATTAAAGAGGACGCGAGATTAGAAAATTAATTTCCAAGCAGAAATTAATTTAGATATGTCTGTCGAAAGTAAGAACCTGTGGAGCTTTGACTGTTCCAGACGAGCTTGCTGTTTGGACTAAGTCATACCTTTAAATTAACGTGTTTTTGGCTGTAAGTAATGAACGCTCCCGCTCCTCAAAAGCATCAACAGTGTCTAGGAGCTCAAGTTGGAACAACCTCAGACTGTGAGTCTGTAAAGTTCCCTTTGTCAGCCTTTTAATATCAGGAGTTTTACGGCTGGCCTTGACATGGTGGGCGAGGTGGTGGAGTGTCATTGAATGGGTTCTGGGTGTTTTGGTGGATGCGTTCTCAGGGGTGTTTAACCCACCCCAGCAGTTGTGTTTGAAGGACATGGCTGGTTTAGAGATGAACAGAATAAGGGATGTGAATGCTGAGGAAGGTTTGACTCACAAGCGGCACTGACATGGGACCAGGATCAACCCATGTGTCACTGCAGGTGTTGTGTGCTTTTTCTGACTCTATCTAAAAACAATCTATCACAAATAATCAATATAACCTCATCAGACATTGAATTAAACCTGCAATTACTCCCTTTGTACTGCACCCGTATCATGTTTTATCTGTCGAACATTAAGAAGCTCAACATTACTGGGACTAAAAGGGCCGACCCAAGTGCTACCTTTGACACAGGAATCTACCGGAAGTTTGACCGGGGATAGCGATTCAGTTCTTTATTCTTTGTCGCATTCTCAGTTTTACATATCTGATGTGTTTTCGAGTTCCATGTTGGCGTTTGTGTCCTGCTCCGTCTCTTTTCTCTCGCTCTGTCTGTCACAAAAATCCCATGTTCTGCATTATATTATTAATGTCACTGAAAAAAAAAAAAAAAAAAAAAAAAAAAACTGTTGCAGCAGTTTCGCGCAGATGCCGCTGTGATGTCAGAACCCACATCAAAGAAGGACTGAATTGTAATGGAAAAGTGTCTGAATGGAACCAAATGAGTAGACCTGAGCCGAGCTGTAACTGCGTAGTAGAAAAGCACCATAATAGGTCCAGTGCTGGGAGGCCATTCATCAGATGGCCCTTTTAGACTTCTCCAGAACACCAAGATTACCCTCCACCCCTTAAAGATCTCCAGTTCTACAGGCTATGGCTGTGGACTGAAATTTCAGAGGGGAGAAATCTCACACGTCAGACTAATGCTTTTGTCGCAAAAGTGCTACAACTCTCAATTTGGCAGCACAGTGCAAGAGGGCAGGGCTTATCTCGTCCTTTCAGCTACGCCCACGTTAGGGCATTCTTGGAATTTCTAAGGGCTCATTGGCACTTCAGTTACATGTTAACATTATTACTGATTTGAGCACGTACAACAAACAATGTCAGTCCTAAATGATACAACTCACAGCAGCTTCCCGAAATCTAAAGATGACCATTGCCCACAACTGTTTTTTGTGAACTCAGTCACAGCATGAATACATTATGAAATACGGTTTTGAATACAGTTTATGGCCCATTTCAGAGTTTACTGTCTGGATTTTTGGAAACCAGAGTCTTTCAGCCGTCTCTTGCCATAAAATGGGATGAAACCACCCACTCCATTCTACCAGCATGTGAGGAGTTTCAATCATCTGCATGGCTTTTTCACTCTAGTTCATCCAAAAGTCTGATAAACACCAGCCAGAAGCAACAGAAAATCCTCAACAAAACCGAATAATTAACATGCATGCTGCCACTTGAAGTTGAAGAAATGACCCTTTAACCCTTGTTTTAAGTGGCGTTACCAGTCATATCAGCTATACACACGGACACAGGCGTGCCTGAAAGTTTTATTCATGCGAACAATGAACAAAAATAAGGGGGCAAGACGAGGAGGCGAAGAGACATTTGTGTTTTTCCTGCTCAGACGCGTTAGCTGGTGGTTTTATTGGGCAGTGTGAAAGCAGAGGCCGCTCAGGGGCCCTTTGTGAGCGCTGCTCCGTCTCTCTGTCTACGCCTTTATGTTCGTATGCCTTTTGAGAAGGGACGTGAAGGTATGTGGCAGCAAGAGGTGGAGTTCGGGGATGAATGCCTCCACGTTTTGAGATGTTTTTAAAAGAACAGGGGTTGTTATCACCCCCAGTGCATCCTTGCCTCTGGAACACGCCTGAGCTGATCGGTATCACGTCTCAGTGGATGAACGGCCATAGTGGAAGTTATCACTGGTCACATTTCATGCATCAGTAGTTGGTGGCTAAATTAATGGAGAAAAATACAATTTGAAAAAGACTGACATTCTATGTATGAAAATGAAAATTTCTATTTCTGACAAAACTGAGTGAACTGAAAACTTTGGCGTCTCCATTCAGACTCTTGAGGCGTTCCCCTCTCCAAGCCTCCATCAGACACATATTAATGAGGGAGCTGATTTCAAAGCCCTCTGGGTCAGAATGACTACATGTCCAGGCATCTGCAGAGGAAGAAAGAATAAAGTCCCATATTGCTCTTTCTCTCTCTCTCTCTCTCTCTCTCTGAGAACTGACAGAAGTTTTGACAGTGGCTGTAAATTCTCTCCGCAGACCTGCTGGGAGGCAGGGGAGTGCAGCGATGGGAAGGCCTCTCTGCACTTCAAGGACCCCGAGCGTCTGCCGGATAGCCTGTCAGAAATACTAAAGCTGATAATAAATTTGCAGCGGCTGTGAAACGGGCGCAGAGGCACCAGGCTGGAGAGAGAGGAAACACGTCTATGTGAGGTGATTGGCTGCTCTGGAGCTTTTATGGAGGCAGCTTTTGTTCAAACGGTGGAATTTATCACCAGCGCAGACTTCCCCGCAAATATAAAATGCCTTTTTATGTATCATGAAGAGTTTATTGGCTCGAAATGTCAAATGTCCACACATACATGAGTCATTATGTAGCAAAACATATTTATGGTGACGTGTGGTCGTTTCTCTGTTAAATGTTTTTTCTCCTGTAGGTCTCATGTAAGAGACATACATCCTTTTTTTTTTTCCTCACGAAGCTAATGTGTACCTGAATCCTAAAATGAACAGTGGAAATGTGACACCACACATAGAACAGAGAGAAGGGAAAATCTTTTTTAACACTTTGTTTAAACATAGTTCATAGTCAGGAGGGAGGCTGAACAAACTGCTCCAGGTTCATAAGTTGATAAGAATAATCACGAGAGATTGTGTGTTCATTTACAAATGATATCACACAAACAGGTTCATGACAAAATGTTGGGAGTTGAGGTGGAGGAAGGGATCTGGATTTCTGGATTTCTTTTGACTGAAGATCCTTAAATGTGTGTAAATTTCTCCTCTGACGATAGTAAACGGAGTGTCTTTGGTTTGTGGACAAAAGACACATTGTTGGACGCCATTATGAGGTTGTGATAACCCTGAACAACAAATTTCACAATTTTTTTGGCACTTTACCAACTGAAAGATGAATGGATTCATTAAAATTAATAAAAAAGGATTAATAATGAATAAATTAGGAGCTAACGATGATGAAAACAGTTATGTTCAGCCCTCTTTGCATTCTGTCTCTGCTGAAGTTACCAACTTTATCGCTGTTTTTGTGTTCTGCACACTCTAGCCGACTTCCCCTCATTTATTTAGTAGTTTGGCTGAACTCTACTGGAGCTGACATTCACACTGTGCTGATAGCGCAAGAAGGTAAAACTGACTCAAGTGTTCCTGACGTCCTTGTAAGATGAATCTAATATTCATGGCGAGATAGAAAATAAAAAGAGCATTTGTGCAATGAATTACTTAAGTTGCACAAAAATCAGGCTGATGGTCCTGATCAGCACACGACGGGATCAAGCCTGCGAACGTGGAATCACAGGACGATTTGTTTGCACACTTTCTGCCTCGAGCTGGTTTCTCTGCTGCACGTGTGTCAGAATTCAACTGTCTGTTTGTCAAGGCGACACATCTCGGCAGTTATTGCACCTGCTAAATAAAAACGGATTCAGACGTGTGTTGACGTGAACTTTCAGGTTTTTTTTCCCTCTTTCTCTGTCTGTCTCTCTTTCTCAAGCATTAAAGTGTTAATGTTCAATAGGATTTTACACAAATACACATCTGAGGTAGGTTATCCTGAGTACATTTCAAGGCGCCTCCTCACCATCCGTGCGAGAGCTGCCTCTCATTCCTTCTCCTCGGTGCTTCCTGTGATCCACCTCTCAAAGCGTAAAGGAAGCTGATACGTGTCCCTTTGCAATTTCCCCTCATCTGAAGACTCCCCCCACCTTTTCTTATCACACAAATGCAATGAGAGTTGTAAGAATCTGCTCTCCCGGCATCTGCCCTCCCACTCCTTCCACCCTGTATCCCAACCCTCCGTTACCCCCTCTGTCCCTTGCTCCCCCAGCACTCCCCCTCCAACTGTGATCTTTTTCTTTGAGCCACGTTAACGCTGGATTCGGAGTCATGTATGGATTAATTTGTTCCGTGTTTGTCATGAGACCACCCACCTCCTGGTGTGTGTGTGTGTGTGTGTTGTGTGTGTGTCTGTGTGTTTTGGAGTTGGTCGCAGAGGTGTATTAATGTATGATGTATTTATATTTAGACCGGTTTTGAATAATACCTTTTCCCAATAAATATAATTCAGTATAAAATGAATATTTTTTTATGCTTCAAATGTAATTAATTGAATTAATTACAATGAAGTAAAATCATGAAATGACTGGAAAATAATTGTGTAATTTTTATATTATGACGCTAAAACCAACCAACAACGTCTCACAATGTCCAAATAGTACAAATGGTGTGTGTGTGTGTGTGTGTGTGTGTGTGTGTGCATGTGCATTTTTTTTTTCACATCACACTTAGTTACAGTTCCCTTGCTGAGGCTAAAGCTAAAGCAGCTAATGTGGACCACGACTCAACGCCTTCAGCTGCTGAGAAACGTATCTGTTCGTGGACTCACTGTGGCTGGTTGGACTGACCCGAACTTCTCCACACTAATACAAATCTGTCTGTCATGTGAAGATTTACACTTTGGGTTGAATTTTGTCAGTTGTTAAACTAAAATATGCAACTTTTGACACTGGAGTCCAGAGTCAAGCTCAGGTCTTCCTTTCAGTCAAATTCCCATTAAATTTAGCTTTAGCTTTTCTATTACTATACTAAGAAGATTTAAAACAAAGTAAATATTTCCCTGTTCATTAATTTCTAACAAAAAAAAAAAAAGCTGGAGCGGTGAGTGGTGGTTTGAGGCTGTTGAATGAATCTTTTCGTGCTGTGAATTCCCACACAAACACACCAGCAGGTAGATGTCCTACCTGTCACTGACTAATACTCCTATTTCAAGTGTGATTCCATTAAATGTAACGCTAAATCGCTGCGGGCTGCATCCTGCGGAGAGGATCTACATGATTGACTGACAGCTGCCACAGCTCAGGTGACACTCCAAGGTGCTTTTTTCTAACGACTATTTTATTTCTTTCGTCTGTTTTCTTTCGCATCTGCCTAAAACTGAGTGTACAATATTTTAATAGTTTTGCTGTGGCTGACAGTGAGGGATGAATATTATGAATAATATATTATTGATAATAATGATAATACTATGTCCACTATATGATGGCCGTTTTTCGGTGTAAGATGCAGTTGTTGTGGGATGAGAACCATGTCATCTGATTTAACTGTAGATGTAGTATGCCACTGTAGTCATGTGTGTAATTGAACTGCGGCTCTGACCTGACCTCATTTATCTTCACTGGAATGAAGCGCTTCACCAGAACTATTTACAGCGCCTGTCTGATGACATCTTTATGTACTGCGGAGAATCTGCTGGAGGCACAGCCATGTTAGCTTTCTGTATGGAGATGTCAGGGGAAACCCATGCACACACACACACACACACGGCACTGTGTGTGTGGTGTGTGTGTGTGTGTGTGTGTGTGTGTGTGTGTGTGTGTGGGTGTTTTCAGTGTGCTGTTGACAGCCCGCCGTCTGTGTTGAACCACCCGTGTCATGTTTTTTAGCGTAATCTGTCATTTTGCTGGTGTCTGCAATCATTCCTGCAGATGTATTTATTTGAACCAAGATCACGAGCAGTTGTTGAGGGACTCATGTGTGTCCGTTACAGTTTGCAGGTCCAAGTTGTGGTCATTTCACAGCTGTTTTGAGTTTTAAAACTGGATTGTCTCTGTTTTCTAAACGTCTGTCCAGGGTTTGCGCTCCTACTTTTTATGAAAAACATTGTTGTAAATGTTCATAACCACACGAGGAATCGTTGAAATTATCATTCTCTGCAGATTCATCTTCTTGTTTGTCAGTCATATATATTGTTCTTTCAGGAAATGTAAAGAACAATTACTTTCAGCAGAACTGGGTATCAGAGGTAAACATTTCAAATCAACCCTAAAAAAGAGCGAGATTAAAAAAATGTATATTTGGGATAAATGACATCTTTCTACTT
Source organism: Lampetra planeri (assembly GCF_965212315.1). Lineage (NCBI taxonomy): Eukaryota > Metazoa > Chordata > Hyperoartia > Petromyzontiformes > Petromyzontidae > Lampetra > Lampetra planeri. The sequence continues at coordinate 19,644 of NW_027614423.1, read as the reverse complement.
TGAGATCACTTCAACTTCTCCCCTAGCATCAGGGTTCTGGTCGGGCAATGGCGCAGTGACACGTGGCTAACGCTAAGTAAGGACAAAAATCAACATCTGTGAGTCTTATATGAAGATTAAGTTGTCACAACACATCCCACAAAACCACGCCCACCTTCCTTATCTGCTGTCTGAATATGGACAAAAAGCAATGACAGCCCTTAAACACCCCCTAACATTATCATATCTAATTTTCATTTTCTATACATGAAGCTCTCTTACTGTTGTCAAATTACCATTTTTGAGGAACGCTGAGAGAACATCATGAGGCCAAAACACTGAGTTGGAGGTCGCTTTCAGTTTGGGATTAGTAGAATAAAGTGCGTTGGTTGATGGATGTTTGCAAGCAGTTAGCAGGTTTCCATGAAATGTTGGGCCAGATCCATTTAACATCATGTAAACTGTCATTTCTTTCTTTCTTGGAGTGTTGGAGGGGGTCAGCCTGCCCATCCATCCATCAAGGTTTACGCAAAAAACTACCAGGGTCAATTTTCATGAAATACATCTGAGGCAGATCCAGCGTGTGCTTTATTTTTCCCGAAATGTTGTGGGATTTGAAAATAAAATGTACTTGGGATGTGGGCCTTGCGAAGGTATGTGCTCTCTCGCTCAGAATTTCTCAAGTGATCGTCTAGAGGGGGAACATTAGCGCTGCACTCGTGCTCAGGACGAGACTGAAAATAAATGTGCACAAACTCAAGTAATTTGTTTATACGGCCTGTAGACAATGCTCGGTGTGTTTAAGTGTGCGCTGTCATTCAGAGTCTCCAAATGAGAGTGGCGTGAATCTGGAATCTGGAGAGTTGAGGGGGTTCAGGACCATGAGGGAGAAGAAGAAGGGTGAGGGGTGCAAAAGGGGGTTGGGGTGAGAGCAGAGTTGGGGGCAGGATGTCAGGGAGGTCCACTTGGCCATGAAATTAAAAAGAAAATGCAAGGCGATACAGGGAAAATAAACAGAAAGAGGGCCTCCCTGGTTTAGTTTAAACAACCCGCAGTGATTATTGATTTGTGTTGATTGTTTCCTGGCTCGTCGTCTTAAAACATACGACTGACAGAAAATACAGCTGCATTCTTTCTTCTTCACTTGATGACAAAAAATGAATTTGATTTTTCACTCGTTTAATTATGACTGAAATAAACTCATAGTGCTGGATGCGAAATCGCTGTAAACACTGAATGTAATACCACAAACAGTGGAGAGGAAGAGCACGTTGTCCAGGAAACAAGATTGAACTTGATTGCTTGTCAATCTCCAGAGGCAGCTTTCATTCATCACCTCTCATGAGACATGATTGATGCTGCAAGTAGCAATGATAAAGTATTTTGTAATTGACCAGAACAGGCTAATGATGCTCACCGTATTGGGTAATTTCCTGTTCAGCTCTTTGGCTGACCTCTGACCCGCAGCAGTCATTCCCATGCTCCCTGTGTGGCGCTGACGCCCGGCGCGCCATGGAGCCTCGGTGTTAGTTGGGGATCACACAGATGAAGTAATAAAAACACTTTCTGCACTAAGATACGTGGTCTCCGTGGACTCTGGAGAGTGCGTAGGAATTCTAGCTGAATACTTGAGAAGCAATTCAAAGGTTGTGGGTTCGAGTCCCACCAGAGTCGTAATTCCATAGGCTGTGTCATGATTCCGAAAGTGACCTTGGTCAGCTCCTTCCTTTGTCAACGGTTTTAACCCTTTAACATGACAGTATCGGTGCCATGACGCTCACGTCTGATTTTGGAGTACCTTAATACGCTACTATTTGTGGAATCAGAAAACATTGAACAGTTACTGAAAGCAGACAAGTTGCGCTCAGTTTCCCTAGTTGGTGTGAAGAAGGAGAAAATTATCTGTTGGTTCCTGCAAGTAGAGAAGTCATTACGGTAATGACTCACTGACTTCCAGCAACAGAGCGAATGGGATTACAGTGATGTCAGCAACATGGATGTTCTCAACTTTCAGGAACTGGTCAAGGTAGACGAACCAGGTGCAACTCAGCTTTCAGTAACGTTTTCTGATGGCACAAACCACCAAATATGCTAGAGCGAATGGAACAACGTCAGGGTTAAAGGATTGAACAATATAACTGCACCTGTGTACAATTTCATTTACATTTTCATTGAGGCGAACTCGATGACAGGTACGAGTTGGAGCTAGCCCTTTCTGCAAATATGGAGCAATATAATACCAAAGAGTACTACTGAAGTAGTTAAGTTACAGTACTGTAACAGGAAACCTTCCTCAGCATGGACTTGGAAGTTGAAAGTCTGACTGTACCACGTTTACGGCCACTGGCTTCCAGGAGTGACAGACGGAAAGAGATCGCTACAGCTAAAAAAGAGTCTCCCCTTGGGTGGCAGGGGGTTGGGTGCTACATTTCATGCATCTATGTATAGAACACCCCCGAGTTTACAGAGTGAAAATGGGGCTGTACATACAGTACATGTACTATATGTGCAGCCCAGCTGGTACGGCCGTGGCTCCATTGCAGCATAATGGATCCCTGTTGCTCCTTATGGAAAAGAGTGGAATTATGAGACACTACAAACTAGCTTGTTTGTGTTAAAATGAACACTTGATTCTGTAGCACAGTGGCTCTATCCAAGCTAAAGACCAGGATCCGTCCCTATTCTGTCTCAGGTGATTCGCGCTCTTCTGCGGGCTAACGGACACATGTTGTTTTAATCAACCAGGTAATCAATCATACTGTGTGTTTGTCAAATACTCCAACGGCCCAGTGGATGTTGGCACCCCCCTGAAGTGGAGCAGGATATTCTCCCGCTATACCCACCCTCCCTACGTTGACGGTGAGGCTATATTTATTCAGCACTTTCACAGCTCGAAGCCCATTACATTCGGTGCTGGAGGGCTGGGAACAGGTTCTTGTAGTTATGAAGTAGCACCAAAAGGAGCAGGAACAGCTCATGACGGACAGGTTTACGACTCAAATCCCGGAAACTGTCATTAAATTCTAGCAGGGGGAAATGAGCAAAGCACGAAAAGCTCTATGAATATAAAACAACAGGAGCATGTTGTACCAGCAATCCTCTGTTGGAAAAATAAGCTTTAACACAGAAGAATCAGGGCATGAAACATTAATTTAGTGCAGCAGTGTGTTCTACTTGGACTGCCAATGCCAGTATGAATTTATTTGTAGCTGGCAAATATGCAGCAGCTCTGTTCCGCACTGTTAAAATCACTCTGCCCTCAACATGCTCTCCTGGCACCACTGAGCATATCCGCAACTCTTTCTTGGACATTTCCAACTCCAAAGGGTGTGCTGACCTGCTGCTGCCTCTCTGCAGCACCTGGAGAGTTCGGGCTTTGACAGCTCCGTGCTGCACCGACATTGTGATGGAGTGAGTCATTTTTACAGCCTGGCCCTTCGGTTTGTTTAGCTCAACTGAAAACCAGAAAGGAAATCCAAGTAAGCATCTTGGCAGAGTCAGTAGCTGCAACATAAAATGTCTGGAGGCTGTTAAGTCGAAGCAAGGGGACATTTTAGCCTCTTGATTTCATGTATCCCTGGCTGGAGCAGGATTCTGGACATGTCTGAGTGTAGGTCAGGATTGTTGAAGATTTAGGATTGCCGACAGCAGGGCTGTCCAGCCTCTTACACGCTATCAGTTGTCGTCTACCGCCTTTCAAAACACAAGCAACACAGCCTGGATGGATGGATGGGGCAATTACACAGAACAATTAACCACAACAACAGGAGATTTTATCTCATAGAAGCTTGGCTAGGGGAACTACTATTCTTGTGTGTGTGTTTGTAAGATAAATCTGTCAAGTAAATCATGTTTTTTGTTGTGTGAACCTTCAGGTTTTTGATGGATTAATGGGCAAGCTATATGCAAGGAAGACTTAACATTGATGGAAATGTCAAATTAGCACTTGAAGGAAATTCAGCAGCATCTCCTTAAAAAATGCGTCACAAAACAGTCTGGACACTCGTGGCTGCATCCCCGTGCATCAACTGCTTACTGTTTGTCACGGACCTCTGATGAAACATGGCACATGGCTAGTTAGTTGGCTAGTTAGTTATCAATCCCCCGCTGGTCCGACCCACACGAAACCATTCAGGTGACGATCATAAACAGGGATCAATGACCCATTTTCTTTTTTTGAATCCATCCACAAAACCAACCTGCAGGTAGACGGGCATTTTAAAACTCACCGCTTCTCACAAAGTATATTTTTTCCCTGTCAAACTACACAAGGGACGCTAGAGTGTTTCACACAGATGGCAAAGATGACGATGTAACACTTTTCACCTGCTTGCATTCAAGCAAAAGTAGCCATACGCTGTGAGTCAAAATGAAATTCAGGATGTGACACATGATTTCCACCACAAACGGGGACAAACATGCACAGAATGACTGAACCGTTGTGCATCTACATCCTAACAGGCCTGCATGTGTTCGCACATGTGCGTGCGAAGGCTTTTGTGAGGCCCCTGGCTCCACAGGGCTTTTCTCTGCAGACTCTTTACCGAAACACACTGCACAGTCCGTTGCTGACGGCTGGCACATGTGGCCAGAGTTCCCCCGATTGCACCATGACGCAAGAATTCACACTCCACTTCCACCAGGCTCTGCCATGGACAGCTGCACCTTTAATAAGAGCTCAGAGATTCAATTACTGGCCCATTTCTGCTCTGAAACCTCATCAGCTGAGCCACACAGGAAATTGCCTCTTGCCGTGTAAAGGTGGCAACTGGATCACTGAACTCTGAGGGAAAATGTACACACATTGTTCTTTTGTGCACTTGATTATTTTGTGAATTGTTGGCAGGTGGGACACTCCCATGGGTGAAGCTTAAAAAAAGGATTGTTTGGAAAAGGTTTGTAGTCACAGAAGCTATTAGCAAGATATTTCTGGCAGTTTCTGCTTCAAAAAGTTGCTTTCAGTTCCCTTCTTATTTTTATACTGTCTAATTGTAAGTCAGGCTGAAGCAGTCCAGCTGCCGCTAAGGTCAGCCTTTTCCTGTAACATGATAATTGTCCTCTCTGGGATTTGTACTATCACAGCGTTGGATATCTCATTAGGAAACTGAGTCACGATGAAAACCCTACTTATTGAAATTAAGTTCACTGCTAAACAAGACTGTTGCAGTTTGTTCCTGCTTTTTATTTGCTCTGAGGACAGAACACGCCAATTCCTCAAACGCCAGAGCTGGTTTTTGGAATCAAGTCCAAGTCAAGTCCCGAGTCATTCATTGGAATTCTCAGGCCCACTGCTGGGAGACAATAGTTTCAGTGCAAAAGACTCACATTAAATCTTTTATATGTTGAGTTTAATATGTTCCTGACACTTTTTTTATCGTCTTCAGAATTAACAGGTCAAAACTTGAAAGTCCAGTATTCCCGCTTGCACGTTTGTTACTTGAAGATTATGTATGCTTGTGTATGGAGACTGTCATCGTCAGCCACGTGTAGGGACAAGTATTAACTACGAGTGATTGGCTGAGCAATAAAAACGGTCTGTATCTCTACGAGGATTGCAGATTGTCTTTTTGCCATGGTATCAGCGACCGAAAAATAAACATTTGGATTAAACCAAGTTACATTCAATCATGGGCGACACGGTGTTGCAGTGGTTAGCATTGTCGCCTCACAGCAAGAAGAACAAGAGCGTTTGCATGCTCTCCCCATGTCTTCCCCGAGTACTACTGCTTCCTCCCACCACCAAAAGCATGCTCAGCTCAATCGGCTACTCTACATTTCCCATAGGTGTGAATGTGTCTTTAATAGTTGTCTGGGGTGTGTACCCTGCAGTATAAACGCTACCCGTAACCAGAGCAACCAGGCGATAACGATAATCAGGGCTACAACAGTACTTTCTTCAAATTGATTTTTAACTTCAGAATCAGGAGTCGCCCGTGTGGGACCGATGAATACTGAATGGCCAGATGATGTCGTCGAGCTCGATGCTTTGAGGTCCATTCAGCTTTACGCACCAGGCTCACCAAACACTGACAAACTTAGCGAGGTGTTGACGTGGAAGCCATCAGTGTTGATGGTCTGGTAAATACTGATACAATTCAGTCAATAGAAGGGTCCATTTGTGCCATGACATCTGTGCTTCATGCCTGCCCTGCTCGATCACCTAGACAAAACGCCCTGTCAGACTCTGGGCATGACTCGGATAAAGTCTCTGGTCTGTAATTTGGACTCGATCTTGCCAAAGCAGACAGCCGTGTTTTTTAACAGTTAAAGTTCATGATGGGTTTGGATTTCATGGAAACATTAATCATATTCTGCTGAATAATATACTTACCACCTTCGAAAAGAAACCGTGAAGTCATGTTTCTCTGCTCAAATTCCACATATCGGCCTTTTTTGGTGTGTGTGCGTTATGTGTGTGTAGATGAACTTGCCTGCGATGTAAATATAAATTTAGAGCAGCAGTTCATATGCGTGGCATTTTGCCCTGGAAAGCAGGACAGATTGAGAGCTTCTTATTCAAGAGTCTGCATCTTAGGTATCTTTAGACGTTTTCTTGGCAACAGGCAGCCGTTTGAATGAGTGAAAATCTTTGGGCACTCCAGTTTTCCGTGTGAGGGAAGTGCATCAAGTTATTGGTTTCCTTTTCCACTTTCACCTCACACACAGTCTGGCAGTGTCACTCCCTGGATAAGTGGATGTTTTATTCATCCTTAATAGGTCCTAAAAACGTGCTTTCTTTGGTCAGGTAAGGAGAAGAGGGTTTTTTTTTTAAAATGGCAACTGCATAGATCTGGTGTTTCTGCCGGCCACAGAACATGGAAAAAAAATAAATGGTTAAGAACCAATAATGAATAGTTTCATAAAAGTTTTCAAGGCTGAACCACACATCAGACTTTGGAGGTTTGAAGCCACCTAACATATATTTCAAAATGCACTATTTTCAAATCATAAACTACCGACATGTCTGCAAAAATCATCAGTGGCCACAGCTGTGAGGACACGTGTGCAGTGTTGACAGCGGTGTCGAGGCTCTTCCACATATCTTGGTGTTAAACTCAGAGGAAAACCCTTCCTAGAGCCATCCAGAAAAACAGAAGGACCTAAATAAATAACTACAGCTCCTCGCCAAAGCACATTCCTCGCTCTAAAATCGCCCCCCTGATGCCGCCTGGCTGTGTCCGTTGCGGAGTGTGTTCTGCCATTTGGGAGCCATTGAGTGGTGTGGTTGAGTGCTAATCATGATTACTGAGGTTAGACCTTCCTCTGGGATCCCGACGCTTCCCAGTCATCAATTATCATCCATCAACGCCCTCTCGTCAGACTGGCTGCTTCCACTTCCTGCTCTGCCCTTTGCTACCAGTAGCACTGCAGGGATAAAATGTTGGCATTGTAAAGGTTCTGTGGACCACGGACATGAATTTCAACACTTCAACCAAAAATACAGTTCTAAATACAGATGACACGAAAATAAACCAGCCGGTGGAAACAGTTATGGTCTAGTTTGATTCAGCCATTAAGACTTTCTGCGTATTGATTACAAGTCGGGGCCTTGAGAAGCTTCCGTAAGTGCAGTTCCTGATTTTAGATCGATGTCGTTAATCTTTTAATGTCTTAAGGTTGTTTTTGTGTTTGTATATTTAGGCCAGCGAGAGGCTAGAACCCACAGCGTGCCCGCAGGGGACAAAAATAAAACTAAACAATCGCAGTGCCGTGAAGAAATCGGCTCGTATGTGGAAACACACTCAGCAGAGTGGATTAATGCTGCTGAGTATTTAGTGTGTGGCATCTCCTCGGCGTGTGAGGTCTCACCGTGTGCTGTGGCGCTCCTGATAATATGTGTCCATATGTCGCTCAGCCACAAGCAGCAGATGGACGTATCCCTGCACATTTATTACACTTGTCTGTGTTGACTTTGCAGGCTTCTTTTACACTGTGGACGCTGGCCTCAACCCAAAGCTACCAACTGCAGTGGAAAGTGATTCTGGAACTGTGTGGTAAATAGGACTTTTCTCACATGTCAGGTTTTCCAAGAGTAAAAATAATGCTCTACTTTAAATATTTGCCCACTTTCAATCATCATAATACTGTGCACCACATATGTTGAGATGGATCACAAATAAAAAAAAAGGTCTAAATTAGTGGGAAGAATATTTGTTGTAACCTGACATAACTGCACTGAAAATACTGTTTCTGGAACACCTCCTTCACTAGTTGAAGGAACTTCTCAGATGAGCGGTGAAACAACTTCAACTGCAGTTGTCTACAATTTAACCCGACAAGCAACGGTAAGCTTCTGAGACAATATGCAGCAACATACTGCATGAACAGCACCTCATCTGTCACTCACGTCATCACAAACAGTTAAATCCCTCTGGACTTTTATTGTGAAGGGGCGGTGTGTCGTTTTGCAACCAAGATATTGTAGAAAAAAAAACTAAAAAACTAAACTAAAAAGAAAACAAAATTTCCTCCTGACATTAAAAGAAATATATATCAATGTCAAGGTTCAGGTCTGGTTGAGCTTAGGCATGACAAAAAAAAGAAAGAAAGAAAAAAAAGAAATCCCTGTAGTGACATATATGTCTTTTACATCTGTCCATTAACTTCAATGGATGGGACATTTCCTCCTTGTCTTTTGTTAGAACCTCTACCGTGTCTAGACTGTGAAGGTTCTCAGCAATCCAGGTTATTGTCATGGTAACTGGAAAATGTTAAGTTGTCAGCAGCTGGACTTGCTTGGTTTTTTATTACGATGTGTTAATACAAGAAACTCCTAGTCCTAACTGTTGACAAAAATTACACAGGATGTCCATGTGAAATTTATGAGAAGACGCTCGGCTACACATCTCCACATCCACGTCAGCGTACGCTGTAGGGTTAATACCGTCACAGACCCCAATTAATACTGTGGTGCTGTAACCATAGCGATTTGGGAACGATTTGCAAGTAACAGTCACAATTCTTCATTGTTTGAAGACAGTGCTCATCAGATGATTCTGATAATGCAGCCGTCAGTGTTGTAAACGTAAGTGACAGCTACATTACCAATGACCCACGACACAGAGAGTTGACCCAATTCTCACAGACCCAGTTTTGACCCACGTCCCAGTGTCAACAGATATCGATCAGGCTTGTTCTTCCACTTCTCCTGATTGAGATCCAACTGAAATCACTCTGCAGTTTAAGTTTAAGTTTTAACACTATTATAAGCATTTATCAGAGCAAAATGGGGGGATTCTTGAGCCATATTGAGTTTAAATGATCCGGTGAGTCATGGAGGCCCATGTGGAACACGACTCTAGCTGCAGCTTTCACACAAGCTAAAGGTTGTTCCAAGGTTGGAAAAAAAAACAATAAACGAGGATATTGTATCAATTGTATCAATGTATTGACTTCTTCTTTTCTCTCCCAATAAATGTCAGAGCAATGATGGGAGCTGCAAGATGGACGGACGGGGGAACAATCACAGCCTGTTAATTTTGGAAGGTTAATTTACAGAGTGTTCAAAGTAAACATATTTCATTACTGAGGCGTTTATTGTTGCTCTGTGAGTTAAAAAATGAGGTCTTTTCCATTAAATCTACAACAGATTCTCTATTATTGGTTGGAAATGAATTGGCCACTATGGGCTGGTGCAATGAATGAAGCTTTGATTGGTTTAACTGAATACATGAGGTCCTGGTCAAGCCAACGACGAGTGTCTTGGAGCGCGACCAAGAATGAAGTTATGGGCTCCCAGTGTGAGAATGAGAAGTATGTGTGAGAAAGCAGTATCAGCCCTGGGGAACGAGTGACCCCACCGAGCAGTACCGATTACTTCTAGTACACCATTGTTAATTGATGTTTCTTTTCCTGGTAGAAAGTAAAGCTTTGTACTTTTATACTTTGTTTGACACTTACATCTATTGACTGTGGAGGGAAACTAATATACAACAGACGAAGAAGAGCAGTGGCAATTCACATACTGGGTTTTTACAACAAATGCACAACACATGAAGACGAGGAGCAACTTACATTTTGTAGCGTTGTAACCCTCCTCATTACAGAAACACACAAAATGAAACGTTTTGTTTAAACAGGGATTTCAGAAAATGCCGACTTGGCGGTCAGGGTTACGACGTGGGAGGGATGTAACCTTTCCTTCAGAGCTCGGCGTTCTCATCAATTACTGCTCAGCAACAACAAACAGTGAGATGAGCTGCTGACGGAGTAGCTACCAAGCATTGGAGGATTTTTAAGGACTGTGTACAGCCGAGAGCAGCTTCCTCCTCTGTGTCGCTTCGGTTTCAATGCTCCGACTGTGAGGGGTCGTTGAATCGGGGTTTGAGGTAAGTTTAACCAGACAAACCGCTACGTCCATTGACGTGTAATTAGCAGCCACGGGTGTCTGCGAGGTCAATTCAGGGGCCACGTGGGACATCTCAGCAGCTTCAGAGAACAGCCACTGAAATATTTAATCAGAGCTGTCACATATTCTGTTCTGGCTATTTTACTCACAAACGTACATTTAACTAAGCTAATTAGGGGATTCTTCAGTTGCCAAAACAATTAACCCCCCACGCCGCGCAAGCAAATACTCATGTCCGTTGGTGCTACAAAGCATGAGGCTGAGGCAGTGTGTGTGCAGCCGACTGGAGGCTGCTGTCACTGATGGAGTGAAGACCACTGCTCCCTCGACCTGATCGCCACTATGGGCCCAGATGGTGTGTGACCTGACAAATAGGGGTTACTGAAGGTCAGAGGGGCAGCGGCGGGGTAGCTGGTAGCTGTGGGTGGTATGAGACCCCACTGTCGGCCCGTTAAGATTATAGGGAGATTCGCACCAGTCATCTCATCACAAAGAGCAAATTTCCCCCAAAATATGATGAGAATGGGAATGGTTTTTATTTGTTTTGTTTTGTTTAAAAAAGAGGCACTCAGGTAGCAGTGAAGTTTAGACCGGTGAACAAAAATCATAAGGGTGTTGTCTCAGTTCAGTGGGAGGAAATGGAGCACCACACACACAGACACACACACACATCCGCAAAACCTATGGTTAGCTGCTAGCGTGGCCAGATGACATAAACCAGCCTTGGCTGCTGGCCTCTTCACAAAGACGTTGACTTTAGTAAACACAAAAACATTCCAGCAGTCAGTTTCTTGTTAGCAGCAAATCTGGAGACTCAATCAAACATTCGACACTCCCCCGAAGAGGGAATTTGTGATTCACCAGAATAAAAGTTGGTTAAAGTGTCTGCACACCCCTTTTGAGATGTTTATACATCGACCACCTGGGCGTTCCCCTGCACTCTCCTTGTTGACCTTTAACCTCGGTCACAGTTAATCCAAATAATCAGTGTTGTATTATCGACAAACCAATGTGCATTCGCTGAAGCTGCACATCTGTCGGTGTGACTGAGTTTGGGGATGTTTTCAGCTCAAGACACCTGCCCCTTTTCTCCTCTTACGCTCTCTCTGCTCAAGGGCGCTCTGTTCTGCTCTGCTCTCTAGAAGCCCATTCAGGTCTGCTTACACAAACAGATGCTATCAGCCGTACACAGTGTTTTGTCTCCCTTCCATTAGCCGGTGCACATGGCTTCCTCGGGACTCAGCGGGTCACGGGCTGACGGACACGGGAGGATGCTCGACATACTGTACACTCACTTCAATCATAAGACCATAAGATCATAAGGCCAAAGAAGTAACAGCCAGCTGTGGGTGAGCTTCTGACTTCTGTGAGGTTTGTCCAGGTAGTTTTTACGTTTCCTCTGTTGAAACACGTTGCAGTTAATTATTGCAGCTGTTTCAAGGATGCTAACGCGACACTAAACTCACAGACAAATCTATATGTTAGTCTGTCATTAATTTCCTACCTTAATAATACTAATCAGATTAGATAGAAACAGTGAAACAGTGAAAGTTAGGGCAAATGAACACCAAAGAGGTGACTTTGAATCAGGACAGAGGTAAAACAACAAAACGAACAAAACTGCAACATGAGGTTTGTGAAATGGCGTTATCTACAATATAGTTTCCTCTCAGCCTCGATCTTTAAATAGCATTTGTCACAAACCTCTGGAACTTGTAATGACATACAAGGAACTTTTTGGCATCTGTACAAGACGCAAGGGACTGACAGCCCGTGTAAATCAATCCACATCAGAAGGAGAGGCTCTGCACCAGTGGCAAGCTGAACCACACCCACAATCTTTTCCCATCCATAATATTTATACAAGTTCTGAATACAAGTTGACAACCACACTTCAATCAAATGTAACCATCAGTGTCAAGTCATACACCACGTCTACACTTCTTTTACCCAAAGGATTAGTAGTTAGTGGTACCTACGGTCAGTGTTCATTCAAAGTTTGTGTTTATTTTGTACATTTGTTGTTTGAAATTCACGTGTGCGGGCGACCAAAACTCTTTCAATTTGACATTTAGCCTTTACTAATGGGATGAATGAATGAATGGGTTTCAGCGCTGTCGCTCAGAGAAACATTTGTTCACCATGAACCCTTGAACTGTTCTGGATCTTTTTCCCCTCTGTGCAGCCACCTACATAATAAATGCACTAATACGCTGCAACTGCCCACACAACTGACCTGAGTTCCATGTCAAGAGTAAACTTTGGACATTTGACTGACAAACCCCACACTCGTGCATTCAGCTCCATCTATCTTCCTGAAATAGTTTGCAAATCCAAAGCCAACAGGAGTGTTGAGCGGAATGTTTTCCCAGCTGTTTATGCTTTTTTTTTTTTTTTCCATATCTGCACAAGTAGAGGATTTATCTCATAACGAGACAATTAACAATCTTCTCTTTGTCAGCAGTAAAACAGCTGGGACGTCCCCGGCCGGCCAGCAAGCGGCCTCTGCTGCGGTATGCATTACTCATTTGCAGAGGATGGATTAACTTGGAAATAATGGTTGACTCTTACTGTAAACTCAAGCCCCCACCCCCATTAGATCTGTACATGTCACACAGCGGAGACAGATGAGGGCGAGTTTGCAGTGTGCGGACAAGCAGAGAGGAAGAGAGTGGAGGGGTCAAGTGGGCCAGCAGCAGGTGGTCACTGCTCTGTGAAGGCGCGATAACAAACTGCATCTGTTCCACTGAGAGATTTCCATTTTAGTGCCTTTAAACTGTACAGTCTTTTAATGGGGAGCTGTTCAGGACCCCGTCATAGAGAGGATAATTCTACTTGATGTATTTCTACAATTACTTGCTGCTTTTTGAAGCATGTTCTGACTCCAAACATATCAAATGCAGACACTTACGTCACTTCAAACTGTTAAACATCAGGTGGTGTCCGTCCCTCCGTCATTGTCCATAGATGGGATTAAACTGGATGCAAGTTCACAAAAAAAAGAAATTAGCGATAACCAATGCTGACTCATATACTGTAGTAAAGTGGAATCAAATGGATTAATAAGAATGTAAATTACAATGACAAAAAACATAAAATTAAAACTGAATCAAACATGTTACAAAAGGATATGAATATGATCATGAATAAAGTCAAGAATAAAAGAAATAAGTAATGAATGAGTGAACAAATGAATGTATGAACTGAAAATCTTTACCTGCTCAACTAAATCATACAATTATTTGGCAAATTAAAAAAAGGGGGATTTGTTCTCCATTAGTGACACTTTCATTGCTTTTTTTAAATTGAAATAATCTGATTTGTTCTTGTTTCTTTGTTTAAGGTTGGTGGCCTTTGAGTTTGTTCTTACCATGGCAGGACTTCCTGGTTTAGCTAAAAGGACCCGAGCAGCAGAGACAGCTGTCTAATAAGATGCCAGAGTGAAAAACTCAAGCGTTTCCAGGCCTTTGGTGAATTTTTTAATCCTGGTTTGTGTGACTGGAGTTAACCTGCTGTGAAATGTGGATGTGTTTGAATTGTGTTTCGCTTTAATTATTCATTTGCTGGATATGTTCCAGTGGGAGGAGCCAAACAGGTAGGAATGGACTCCACACGGGGCAGGAAGGGCTTTTACATTCAGACAAAGGATTCAAAGGACCTCATTCATGTGGAATTAAAGCAAAAAGTGTGACAGCTGAAAACTCCAGAGAGCAGATACACTGTCTTTCCTCAAACCACAGTCACACAGGCCTGAGAGGAGCAAGACCAAACTTAAGAAATGTGAGGTGAGAGTATTCAATCTGAGAATGAAGCATTGAAGAAGGGAACATTTAAGTTTCAAGTATTGCTTATTTTTATTTTTTTTTTTAAATCTTTTCTCCTCACATGCAACAAAAAACAGTTTGTGTGTCCAAGAGCGTCTCAGCATACTGTCCTTTTAACAAGCAGTTTTCTTCCTGTCGCCCAGACTGTGTCACCCTCGATTGGGACGCTCACAGTCACTTTAAAACATGACGCTATAGGTAACACCTCCCCAAATTAAACACATCTGTTTGCACATGTAATATTTTACGATGTGTGAATGCTGGTTATGTTTGGGCACAACCACGGGTTAGGAAAACATTGTCCATTTGGTCATGCTTTGTGTTGTCATGGTTACAGTAATATTATGTTGGACGTGGAACGGTGTTGTCCAGTGTTTTGCTGAAATCCGATCGCAGACAGGTGAAAACAGTGAGTGGGGAGAAACAAACAGGAACACAAAAGGAAAAAAAGTGACGTAATCAGTTTGGACTCAGTCTTTTAAAGACAAACCCACGGAAACCAAATCTTAAAGTAAATGTACGAGGACCCTGTTAGTCTTCCTTTTCAGACGTTAGCATTTACAAATTGTGTCCATGTGAACTAGTATAACAGCAGGTTATGGGTCTTGTTCTAGGAAGTACATAGCAAAAACTATGACTTTGTCCACCCTTTACCACCGACAGTATCACTACCATATGTTTGTGCTAGCATACTTTGGAATACCTTAGTAATATTTGCGCTATCAGAAAAAGTCAGTTACTGAAATTTGATAAGTTGCACTTCACATCCAAGTTACTGTCATTACGGTAATGCTTTGCCTGCTTCTGTCAACAGAAAGACAGCAACATGACTGTCATCAACATCCAGGTACCAATCAACATTGTCTCCTCCTTCGTCACACCAGGTAGGGGGCCAAGAGCAACTTCTCAGCTTTCAGCAACTGTTTTTTGATGGCGCAAATAGTCACATAATTATGGTACTCCAAAGTATGCTAGCGTGAATGTAGCGTCTGCGTTAGCATCAAGGTGTTAGTTCTGAAATCAGAGACAGAAATCATCGTCATGTTGGAATTCAGTACATCAATAAACACAACGTTCAGAAAATGATGCCGTTTTCTCTGCTTCCTGGAGCGGGCCCCAGGTCTGCAGTGTGAGGTTATGAGATTTGTGAGCTGTTGCGGAGAAAAAGTCCTCATGAGCAGCGTTGTGGTTCACAGTGAAGTGTTCCCTGGTGTACTGCAGGGAAATGTGTCTCTATTTTTGTTGGACACCACACAGACACCGTACCTGAACCTGTGTTTACTTTGAGACTGAATTCTGCCGGGAATCCTGAAGAGATGCAGCAGCATGTGAGCTGAGCGCAATCTGGCAAAACAAACATTTTCCATTTCTGTGTACTAACACAGTACAGGTGTAGACACCCATAAATTCAGTGTTTCCTTTGAATTTACACTGCACAGATGCAGAGAGGCCAATATTTACATGTATGTCTTGTCATGATGTTTCCAACCAGCATTGGATGTAATTAGTGCTGACATTTGTTTGTGCATCAACAATCCAAAGTTGACAAGTCCCCCCCCTCCCCAAACAGACAATGCAATCATGGTACGTGTGTGCTGCTGTTTTCCCACGCAATATATTCTCTTTTGCAGCCGCATGTGACATTCAGAATGTACGTATGCACACACCTTTTACACATGTTTTACACAGTTTGTGTCTTCTCCAGAGTTGATCTATGCTGGCATGGCTGCAACATTTAGAGGGTGTGTGTGTGTGTGTGTGTGTGTGTGTGTGTGTGTGTGTGTGTGTGTGTGTGTTGGGAGGAGTCAGTGAACTATGAGCATCGTCATCTTATTCTGCCACATGAGCTGCAATGTGACACACAACTGCAAACTGTCTTCACCCACTCAACCCCCTCAAACATCAGCAGTTTGTCTGAATCTGACGTTGACCCGACACACTGAACTAAAAACACACAGGAATCACTGTTTTATTTAGCTTTGTATTATTATTTTTGTTTAATTTATACTTTATTCATACGTCAATTTTACTATCTTGTATGAAAATAAACATAATTTTACTTAATTTATCTTTATCTTTTTCTACATTTCTTCATTATATTGTTTACATTTCAGTTGTGTGAATTACAGACAAAGCCATGCACAGTTTTATTGTATTTATGGACAATGACAAATGTTTTCGGCTTTAAATGAACAAACAAACAACAAACAAACACGACAATAATACACATAATAATATTGTCAATTTAATTGTCTGTGTATCCTAGAACACCACGATCTTGTCCGCTCTGTCACTCATTTACTGTTTGTGTGCAGCAGCTCATCACTTTTCTGGACTGACTGATCTTTTTCTTCGGAGGACCCAAACCGAGCTCCTTCTGCTCATTTTTCTATCCTACATTCCACCTTGTTGTTCACCAGATTCCAACAGTGTCGTCGGTGTATATACAAGTGAAACATGTCTTATGTCGCCTCTTTTCCTTCCTTCCCTTCCCCTGCTTATTACTGCCAAGGTTATAATAAGCAATGCGCCTGAAGGTCTGAATGTTGGCTGCTCACTTTACATTCTTTTACTGGATAATCTCTTTGTTCCTTTAAGGAATATACACTGTTTATTTTGTAAATATTACTTCTTTTTTGTGTGTCGCTGCATCAGTGTGATAGTCTCTGCGGTGGAATGGACTCAAACTCCTTTCTCACTTTACAAAACTAATAATAATCATAACAACGATAATAATCATTATAATGGATCAGTCTTATATACTGCTTTTCTAGACACACTTTACAGTGGCTACATTAGATAGACAGCTCGACATCTCCAAGAGAAATTCACAAAATGAATCAAGAATTTTTCATTCACACCTTGATGGTGGTAAACTACATCAGAAACATGGCTGCTAGTTTGCACCCATGGCCTTTCCGACCACCACCAGACATTCACACAGGGCAGTGTGGCTGAAGTGTCTTGCCCAAGGATGGAGCAAGATCCGAACCACCAACCCACTGAAGCTCCTGAGCTAATGCCGTCGTGACTTCATGTTTTGGACGGACTCAGAAACAATCAACTGAGAATGACAAAGGTCATGCTGGTAATGGAGCTTGGCACTTCTGTACGTTTCCATCTCAGTGGGACACTGACAACCCCCAGCTGAGATGTGACAACGAGCTCCAGTCACCGGAGCTGAATGAAGTCACACATGAATGGGTCGACGTTCCCCTGTGAAACACCCTTTGAGTCAGGCGTCTTCCAACGCGGCGGGCGTAGGAGTCAGTACAGTGCGCCATTCTGCCACTTTCACAGAGGCAACAAGGTAAAAGTGTCAATCATGCAGGTGCGTGTTGTGTTTGCCCACGTTCCACAGCGAGAAGCGTCAGTCTGCGTACACGAGCTGTATCTGTGGCAGCTTTGTGTGCTGACAGGAGAAAGAGCAAGACAGAGCAGGAGGGAGAATGACACCCCCCCCACCCCATCCCCCACTCCACGCTGTATTCACCGCTGTCTGCTCTACATTCCTCACCCTGGAAGTACGATCTTCCAAAGCAGGTTCTCTTTTCTGACTGAATGACTGTCAGATCTTGCTCATCGTCTGGTTTCCAGGGGCATCTGACACCCCCCCCCCCCATGACCACGTTGAGGCCAATGTAGTGAAACAAAATAAAAACAAGAACTTCTGATGAATGTCAGGTTTGCCTCTCCAATAGATAAACACTGATCCTGATTGCTTCCACCCGTTTCTCCCTTCCGCTCTCCTTTTTTTCCCCCCGCTGTCATGTAACACAAAAAAAAAAAAATCGGAGAGGCGATTTCTTTTCACAACCGTCCGACC
The DNA here is from genome assembly GCF_965212315.1 of Lampetra planeri. Taxonomy (NCBI): domain Eukaryota; kingdom Metazoa; phylum Chordata; class Hyperoartia; order Petromyzontiformes; family Petromyzontidae; genus Lampetra; species Lampetra planeri. Next base: position 1,667 of record NW_027614423.1, on the reverse strand, counting down.
TGCCTACACAGTCCGATCAAGCAGATGGCAAGTGCTGCACATAAAGGGCATGAAACTAAATCTGTGGGGCACCTGCACCGCTGAGGCCAGACTTCCAGTGAAAACCAATGCCGTCTCCTCAGATGTAGCCAGGAAACCGGAGCACTAATAGCCCCCTGACAATGGATCGACTGGGAGATCAGGACTTCTTTCTCTTTTCGACTGAATGAGATCTTTTTGGACTTGGGTGTGTAGCTGGGAGGATAACATCTGTATGGACACCGAGTACTAAACCTGCTTTCAAGCTTTCCTCTTTACCATACAACGTTCATTTGGCGGGAGACAGGGCTCGGCATCGGAGATGGATAGAAATTGTTTTTTCTATACAAGCTTGTATAGAGAATACATTTTTTAATGTATTCAGTTTCAAGAGTAATAAAACTTGACGGATAGGTGTCACTATTCATGCCCGGATCAGACTTCTAAGATGTAAATGTAATGTCTAATGTAAAGTCTAACCTAAGTTTGTGTTATTTTCCTGCTTGTATTACTTTTCCTACGACGTGTTCCGTGACCAATGGGATGAGAGAAGGCTCTGACCGGGAAATGTAAACATGGAAAAGACGCAGAGGGATGCTGCTGTAACATCTGTGAAGTTACTTATTCACCAGCAGAAGTCAGTTTTCCAAATTCCTCTGTAAATGACACTGTCAACAAGTGTAGGCTAAGAAAGAGAATCAGAAATACTTCAACCTAACCCGAACCCTTTCCTCAATAGAATTGTGGTTTAGATTCTTAGATAACGTGAGGTCTGCAATGAAAGGTCATTTTAGTTCAATAGGGTCCTGGACATGAAGAAAGTAAAGATGTTTAAAGCTGTATTTGGACGGTGGAGTCTGGATGTTTGCTCTGCTGGAAGCAGCAATGCTGAATGAGTAGATGTAATTTGAATAGAACAGTTTTTTAAATGTGGTTAATAGATATTGGAGACATGGATAACATGGAAGCAACTGTTGCAGTGGAAAGCATTATTCGTTTATCCTCTCTCGCTTTTACCGTTCGATAAATAATTCATTCGGGCTGAGAGGCAGCACGACAATTATGCGTCTGGGCTCCAGGGCCACTCCCAGCCAGCCATTCACCACAAGCCCCTTTAGAGGAGAGAACCCGATGCTTTAGTTCTTATTCTATGCACAGATTTGCAAAAGACACAGTCCCATATGTCTCATTGTGTGCTGGATTAGATCGGCCTGCATGCAGTCGAACCTTAAGAGTAACCCCTTGGCCGCCTCGCCGCGGTTGGAGGCAAACCAATTAGAATCAATTGGCTGTATTCTCTGCGCTGATTAGCATTCGTGCTCCACTCGTGGGGCTTTGACAGTTATTGAGGCTGTCCAGTTTGAGCGCTGTCTGTATGGCTGCTTCGTCATAATCGTAGGAGCCCAGTTGATTGTAATGAAGGCTAATGAGCTGCTGGAAACCGGGAACGCATAAGTTATAGTGAGATTCCGTCTCAGTGAGGCGATAATGAATGTTTGAAACATGTGTCAGAGGAAGTCAGACTGTGTTTCAAAGTTTGAGTCACAGAAGACAATCTACTATCTGTGACTATGTCCTCCACAACAGCAGGGGGCGCAAGGAGTAAAGTTGAACATGCGGCCATTTTAGTATTTAACATATTTTTTAAA
>NW_027614422.1:0-26600 GCF_965212315.1 Lampetra planeri | reverse complement strand
GTGCAACCATTATATCTGATGCTTTGTTCATATGACATCATGAGCTGTGTGGGCTACCCTGAGGCAAAAGGCCCTTTAGTAGGCACACATTCATTTGAAAGCAACATTATGAGTGACCCACATTCATTTGTAGGCTGAATTAGATATGTCCTCTGTTCCAGAATGCACAGCAGGTTTTTTTATCTACTACATAAAAGTTAACATAACTGGACGTTTTCTAAACTTAAAATATGAATTTACGTAAACACCTCCAATCTTGCTGTGTTGACAATGAATAAATGTCATGCTTCCATCTACATAGTGGGTATCTGCCCATTTCAAATATACATACATCCATGTTTTCATTTAAATTTAAGTGTGGATCAGTGTGGAGATGTATTTATCTGTCGTATCTACTGGGTCGAATTACACAGAACACTTCAACACAGCACAAGAGAAGATTTTTTTATATTGTGACTTGCAAAACCTTCACTTACCCTTGGCAGCTGATTTTCACCGCTGACTTCTCAATGATCAGATGAACATTAAGGCTTAACATACAACTCTTACCTGGATTCCTTGTGTCTTTTGTTATCCTCTTGTCATGCCTAGAATTTAACACATTGTAATGAAGAATGCACAAATTAAACATATCAAAAAACCCTTTACTTGCAATTATCGCATTCACAAGCAAATGAAACTGTCAAAAACTGTGTACAACCCAGCAAGATAGAATGTGGGTTTGAAAAATTTTACATAATTTTTAAAAGCTGATGCAAATTCTTTAGAATCCACAGATCAGTCCTGATATAATCCTTATCAGCCTGTGACAGCAATCCAAATTGATATTTATAGGCTAAGGTCCTTTTAGATTAGTGTTTCTCCTCTACTCAAATGGATGATTGTTGTTGTGTTGTCTTAGTGACACATTCGCTAAGTTTTCAGGACCAAGATTTCATCACTTGCTGATCGGATTTGTTAATGTTTATTAATGACATAATTTGACATGTCAAAGTCTTTTTTGTGCATCAGTATCAGTTGGACATACACCGTATTTGTGCCCAGAAAGATGTGGTACTGACACCAAATGACACACGCGCACCACATATGTATATGTGTAAAAAAGCTTAACTTTCTCTTGCGGTAGAACAAGTAGAATCGGACGAAGAGGAGGCTTCCTTGAATGATCAAGAGGTTAAAAGACCTTTCACCCTACTTCAGGTTTCTGAATCTTCCTCCTGTGGTCTCTGCATGCCTGCATGGTGATCCAGTATATGTTTATATCAATGCCTCAGTACTTCACCAGTGCCCTTGAATGATGAGAGTGCCTCTCATCAGCAAAAAAATTTCTCTGGGATGTTGAAGTGGAATGTGAATCTTGCATAACTGAGAAAACTGAGTAGTAGAGGATCTTTAAAATGGAGTGAATCTGCCACTCGTGCAGTCAGTGAAGAGTTTCATCACCAGTGCTCAGTTTTAATTGGAAAATTCATCCAACCCCCCCCCCCCCCCCCCCCACACACACACACACACACACACACACACAGTTTACGTTTGGATGCATTTGAAATGGCACAGCTGCTTCATTAGTGAGCTGTAAAAAGGACTTGAATCAGCAAGTTCAACAGAATGAGCAAACAAAAGATAAATTTCATTGTCTGTTTTAGAAGAGACAAATGAAAATGGTTAAAAAAAACTTGTTATCCACACAGTTTTTTGAAGTGGGTCCTTATATTAAACAGTGTGTTGTTGCACTCACTTGACAAAGGAGGTGGAGTGACCATCTGGTAATCAACATACTCAATTGTTGATTGAAAATTCTCCACAGACAGTATTATTCGTCTCTGCCGCATTGTACATGAGCCAAGCATGTTATATGAGAGGTTCCTTCAGTTTGTGTGCTCATATATTGAAGCAGCCAGGCTGAGCATGTCAAATGAAATGATATGACTTAATGAACACTTTGAACACTCACTCTCATCTTTCAGGTTCAGGGGAAGAACATTTTCAGTTCATATACAATTTTCATTAAAGTTGCAATCTTCATACAGTTCCTCATCCACCTCTGCTTCTCTGTTAAAGCAGGCATTTTCGTTGAATGGTGTTTCTAAGCATGGATTGCTTGGTTTGCTGCCAAACCCTTGCTAAGAACCTGGTACCTGCTTTGATTTTGGCCTAATCGGTGAACATCTCAGTACATATTTGAATTAATAAAGTGTCAGTCTTTTGTTTAAAAAGTCCACTTGCTGATATACATGAGGCCTGGTTGGGGTGGTTTGTTGGAGGTTTATTGGGACGGTACAGATGAAAGTTTGAGACTTTGAAGATAAATTCCACATTGTTAAAAAAAATGCTTGTTGGGGAAAAAAATGCTCTAGTGCAATCAAGAATTGTTTCTGCCTTTGTAATTGAGTATGTTTCAGCAGAATTTCTTTCCACTGGATAATCCCACTTTGGCACAGTTTTTTTGTATGCCAGGCATTCTGTTTCAGCATTGTTGCCAGCGCATCCCAAAGTCTCTGACCTATATTTTTTCTGCCGCATGCATAATATTTCCATGAAAGACGTTTAAATAATTGTTAGGAAGCTTGATGTGTTGGTCAGTATATGAAAATATATTCCTAAACCGTTAATGTTGGCAGCAACAATTAAGGCATGCTTCCCTCAGCACTATGCTTCTTATTCTGCTTCATGTATTTTGTAGCTGTCTGGAGGATGTGCTTTTTCTGATTCCAGGATAATAATCCAGCAGTTTGTGATTTAGCCAGCTAGAGTAACCACGCCCCTGACATACCAGCTATCACTAACGTTTGCATTCTCAGGATTGCTTGGGGAAACAACCTCTCTTCCTCTCACTTGAAAACTTCTTTTGTTCTACGTCTCCTGTATCCCCTGTGTTCTTAATGTTTTATCTTTTTAGCAGTTTGATTCATTAATTATTGGCAGCCTATTGGTATTTCACTTGAATTCTTCTCATTGCATAACTGCTCTTGTTCTGAAAGGAGCCGCCAGATGTGCTCAATAGACACAAATTACTCAACAAAAGGCCATGTGTTCCAGATTCCATCATCTCTGAGGACTAGAGACAAATACATTTTCACTATCACATGCAAATGGGATATGTGCATAAAGTGTGTACATACATTTGCTTTAAAAGACACAAATGTGCACTATAAGCTGTTTGAAACCAACGACTTTGTCGACTTGCATGCAAAGTAATATTTATTCAGGTTTTCCTTTGTTGATCATGTGTTTGGGGCCATTATGAACTAATAACATGCTTAAACTTGGATATCATAATGACTGTGTGATTTCATGTAGGTTTTCCTCTGCTTTGTTGTTGTTCAATAGGTTTTTGTCCGTGACTCTGTTGACAATATCTGATGTCTTTGTGTATTTGTTCTTTAGGTGGCTAACCTGGCATGTTCAATCTCAAACAACGAGGAGGGAGTGAAGCTGGTCAGGATGGCAGCATCTCAACTGGAGACTCTTTGCCCTCAGGTGCTGTGCTTTTTTTCACCAAACCTTCACCAAGTCTACTGACATTGTACAAATTATGTTTGACCCTCAGCGCCACCAACAGTGGTTTGCATCCATTGTCACTTGTTCTTATTCTGCATTTGTGCCAAGAGCACAAAGACCTCAATGGAGCTTTTCCCTGTAGTGATTTAATCAAAATAGTATTGATAGAAATATTACAAAAAAACAATATGACTTTGTTATGGTCACCATCCTCGAATGTTTGGATCTATGAGAACACTTACTTATGCATACCAGCCTCAGTGCATAGTGACTTTTATTGTAGAGTTCTCTAGAAGTCTTCAGTATGTGTTCAGTAAAGTTGAAATGCAGTAACTGAAAGTGTAATGATGATTACCATATGATGGGTTTCACAGTCTTAAAAAAGCGTTTAGTGCCTCCTTGTGCTTTTTGAATGGTGTCATTGTCCTCCCACTTTTACACTAATTTACTCAGGTTTTCCCTCAAATTTCACCTCAAAGTGGACAAAGAGAAACAGAACAATCTCTTCATAGTAATCATACTAATTACCACTCCTTATTCTGCACCTCTGAGTCTTCCACATTGCTGTCATTGCTCTTTTTAATCTCATCTAATGAGCGCCATTCATCCTGAGCTTTGATATTCACAGATGTTTCTTTCCCCAAAACAAGCAGCTATTAGTTTTATTTCTTTGCAACACCCTGTCTGTAATCACTCCCAGGAAGGAATCCGCCTCATGCTGCTCCCAACATTGGATTGGGAGATTGGGGTTGCCTTGCGCAATCAACCTATGCTAATGTTGTGTCTGAGGGCGATGCTGTAATGGAGCTTTAATGGCTGTAATTGGGTGATTACAGGTGATTAATGCAGCGTTGGCCCTTGCTGCCAAGCCCAACAGTAAGGTGGCCCAGGACAATATGGATTTGTTCAAGGAGCAGTGGGAGAAGCAGGTCCGTGTCCTCACTGATGCTGTCGATGACATAACATCCATTGATGACTTCCTTTGTGTGTCCGGTGAGTGGTATTCTTTACCTAATACAGTCAGGTTGGCATGTGTGTTAAATACAACGATGGTTTGTTGAGAATGCCCTCAGAACACCCACACCGTGACTGACATCTTTCACCTCCAGCCAAGGACAATCTGTAATTTATACAATGGAAATGAGTTTTTTTACAGAGCCTCCAATAATAAGCAGTCTGAGAATATATCCTCAGCCCCTTCTGTCTTTGTGCCTCCCAGTGGCCCTTTTAATGCCATAACTGTGCACTGTGCAAACACAGCATGAGGGATCTCCTCCCTGTTTTTTTTTTTTTTTACCTTATTAATTACTGGCACATGCTCCATGTTTGTGATAGAAGTGTATTAAATGTATTAAGTGTTTTACATGCACTAATATTCACTGGTTCCTCTTCACAGAGAACCATATTCTCGAGGACGTGAATAAGTGTGTCATAGCACTGCAGGAGAAAGATGTCGATGGTTTAGATCGGACTGCTGGGGCTATCCGAGGCCGAGCTGCGAGAGTTGTCCATGTGGTCACTTCTGAAATGGACAATTATGAACCTGGAGTCTACACAGAGAAGGTGTTGGAGGCCACCAAGCTCCTTACTGACACAGGTACCAGACACATCCCAATATTCCTTACAAAAAATGTTTGCTTCTGCCCACTAGTTAGTAGTTCTCCCAGTTATATTGTAGTATATCCGCTAATTTCATAACCGACTGAATTGGACATTTGCACAAAAAAGCTGATGCTGACATGTCCACTCACTAGTCAGATATCTACTCTCACAAGGCTTTTTATGATAAACAAATTTGCTGGAATATTGAGCCACTCCCTTATCACACATACAATACAGAGACATGGATAAACATCCACTACATCCCAGCTGATGCTAATCTGATCAATAAGCGATGTAGGCCAGCCCTGACAATCTTAATTCAAAGTCTGCCATAAAAAGTGTTTGTGTCCATGTCTGTCGTATATAATGATCAGCCATTATTTCAGCATTGTGTTTGCCTCCATTGCACACAAGCTAACAAGATGACAGAATTATGTGTGGCCTATTGAGAAGGCAGTGCTTGTTTGAGGGCAGGCTTATTAAAAAATAATGATATTTAAGATGAAGTTCAAGTCGTAGTTGTGCTGTGAATGGGAGAACTGGGGAGCTGTGAAGACACAGACCCCCAAAATACTATGACCATCCTCAAACTGGACAGAGAGATGGTGAAAGAAAAAGAATTGGAACTTAATTAAAGACTTTTGCATATACTGCTATCTGTATGAAACAAGGAATAGTAAGCGCATTAAGACTTAAATGACATCCCTTTGAATGTCCAGCTAAACCCTAAATGCTAAAATGATGAGCTGGAGAGCCTCTTGCAATGGGTCAAAATACATAGACTCTGGCAGCTTTGTGGAAAACATGTCAGATCAGTTCCCTAAAGCAGCTTGTTCCCTATTTCACCATTGTTGCTTTCTGGTCACATATAACCAGGAAGCAACAGAATAAAATTTGATGAATTTAAATTTAAACATCAATTGTAATTCACTATAAGCACTCTTGAATAGTAAATAAATGAGAAGGCCAGGACACAACATTTAGAAAGAATTAGTATTTGATATTGAATTGGTATTTGATAACCTACAGTTTTATGTAAATGGTTTAGAAGTTGTTTTTTTCCACTAAATTCTGTTCCTGTGTGTTCTTTTAGGTTTTTTGGAAATGTATTTGTTCTCACTGTGCTATTTTGGAGTGATTCTTTCTAAATGTTGTGTCCCGGCCTTCTCATCCCTCCCTCCCTCAGTCATGCCACGGTTCACAGAGCAAAATTGAGTCTGCAGTGGAGGCCTTGAGTGCAAACCCCTCGCAGCCTGTGGATGGAGAATGAGTTCATCGACGCCTCTCGTCTGGTATATGATGGCATTCGCGACATTCGCAAAGCTGTCCCTCATGATCAGAGTGAGTTGGACTTCTTGTTTTGCATATGTAATATACTGTCAAATCTTGGACATACAAATAATAATGCTTACAAATTCAGTTTTTATTTTCGTGTTTTAAAGGCATTTCTTTCCTGTAATCACAATAAGAAGCTCAAATACCTGCACATTTCATGTAAATGACAAAAACAGAGGAGCAGCACACAACACTCAAACTTTGGTATGGTGGTGTGTGTCTAAACATGGCTCTCTGCACCAGATTGGTGGTCGTAAATAGTATGTGAGAAAACCATATTTACGTGCGGTCCTGGAAGCCAGTGATTAACTTTTCTCAGGCAAGAGCCGACCTAATTGTGCAGAATTGCAATCTAATGTAACAACACCCTTAGTTGTCTGTAAGTCTGTGGGTTAATGATCTTTGCTTGAGTACTAATAACTGAAACAGATGGTAGTTGGTAAACCATTGAAGTGTTACTTAATTGACTAACAATGAGCTGACAACAAAGCCACTTTCCAGCTTTGTGCAAAAGTGAAGAAACAACGTAAAACTGCCATGTATCAAGAAATAAGTTCATATTTATGTAAACTGCTTCTCATGTGCAGCCAAAACTAATTATGTACTTGCTACATTTGTGTTCTGATTGGTTGTCTTATGCCCCCATTATTGTCCAGATTTTCATCTACGGAATTTTAATCATTGGTCCTGAAAGCATTTTTTATTTCAACTGGTGCTGCAAAAACCTCCACTTGGGTTCCCATTAATATTGCTGCTTCAGACAAAAATGAGACATGAATTATTGTGCGGTATTTGCATTATAATAAGCATCTGATTTAAGATGGAAGTTTTCATTAGCATTCTTTGGAATGCAAGCCAGAGAATGACATACATTTTCTGTCTGCCCCAATTCATCTGTCGTTATCCACAATAAAGCTGATATTACTCGGCCTGCGGGGCAGCCTGTATGCTATCATGGAGGAAAATAGTGTGTCGTTGTGCCTACATTTTAAACAGAAGTATCTATCAAAGGTTTGCTTACTTCGGCTGAATCTGTCACTCCCTGCAGTCACTTTAACACTTACAGGTTTGTAGTGCATATTTTTAGGGGAATTACTTAGCTTTTTAGTTGGGCGGATTACATTTCCGCAAGAACCTACACAGCTGTTTCTGTTTTAGTTGGGGATTGTAATGAGATCAGGCAAGTGTATGAAAACATTCATTATCACGAACAGCTTCCTTGGCTGAACTTGCCTGAAGTGGAACAGTTTACATAGAAAACGTAGCATGTCCAAAAAAATAACTATTTGAAGCCAGCTGTGTTAAGAGCACACTCATGCACAGTGTGTATGTAGGTTCTTGTCTTCACATGTGTGCAAGGACAATCTCCAACTGTCTTCCCATCAACCCTCACGTGTCTACTGCACAGTGACCTTCTCTTAAATCAGAGTAGACAAGAATATGGTTGGGGTCTCCAAAGAGAGACTTTAAGTCTTTAACCTCTGTAAGTGTTGCACAGACAGCTTAAGCTAAACGTCCCTTAGATTTTTGACAGGTGGACAGAGCCCTCTCCCCACCTACAGTGACATCAGACAGTATGCCTTCCAGATATCAAACCGTCTCTGAGCCAGGCAGCTACTGAGAGCGGCATACAGGGGGGCAGCTGTCACTTCCTTATGATTTGTGCTGTGTCACAGCCCAAGGTGATTTTGTCTTTTGTCCTTAAAAATCATCTGGACTCAGAGGCTCGGAGCTGATTCCCTGAAACTGAATACCGATGCAGGAATTTACTGTCGGGCTTTGCTGCCAGAGTCTATAGCATTGGACAAAAAATATGAGCTTCGCCTCAGGCCTGTTTTCATGATACCGTCTCTTGGCTATGGATCTTCAGATAACATCTGGTCATGCATGCCTCAGAGAGATGGAGTTGTATATTTCAGCCACCAAGATACCGGACATCACAGAGTTTAAATATTGATTCATGTACTTTGACACAGTATATGAAACAGTTTGATTCATTATGTGCTGTTTGGAATCCTCTCTACTGTTCCATTGGGCCAAATTCAGGCAGCTCTGATAATCACAGGTTATCGGTGGCACAGACCACAGTCGGTGAAACCTCTGCCCCACTGAACACCTTTGTCTCGGTTTGAAGAAATGCCCGTGACTTTACCACTGAAACCTTACCACTGTTGCCCTGAGAACAAGTGTATTTCTACATTCCATAAAACAGAGTAAGGTTGTTCGGAGACCTTCAGCTATTTTTAGATGTGGCGGCTCCAAATGCATTACTGAAGGTAGGTATTGAGACAGCTGGATAAGCACAAGTAGCGGCACAGGGGTGATAATGCATTTTTATCTGTCCACATCATCTTACTTGTTCCTGCATCACCACCAAATACATTTTTCAGAAAGACAGTATTCTCTCTTGAGCATGACCTGTTGAGATTGAAATGTGTTTCGATATTAATATCTGTGTTGAGAAGGTTGCTCACAGCTTGTTTTGCATTCAAAGCTTGGGAGGATCCAGAGGACCCAGTGATGCAGTAGAATCATTTTAGAAGAGTACAACTTGAGCCTCCCCCTCCTTTCTAGTAGCGACAGATGGGACTCTTAAGTGTTTTGCTCCCAACATGTTTTATACCAGCTCGTACCTTCATTTTTCTGTCTCAGAATGCACAGGCAGCACATTACGCTTGATTTAGAAATTCATTTAGAGTTTACAGTTTCTTGTACCAAGTTACGAGGAAAGCAGACGCTGCCCTGCCTGAAAATCTTGTTGGTAGAAGCAGGTTATTTTTTATTCATCCTCAAAGGCTGTACTAATCCAGTTACTATGAATGAGTGCATCTCACTCGATATAATCAGTACCGTATTGCAGTTACATTCAACTGATACACACGTACTGTTTGTATTTCATTCTCTTCTGCACTCTGTGAATGACAGTAAACACTGACTGGAATGCTGTTATCAAACTGTAACATTTGACTTTTGAATCAAAGATTCCTCTGTTGACCTTCCTTTGCCCTTTCTTGTACTATGCCCTTGCAGACTCCAGAGGAGTTGGATGACTCTGACTTTGAGACCGAGGACTTTGATGTTCGCAGCAGGACTAGCGTGCAGACAGAGGATGATCAGCTTATTGCTGGCCAGAGTGCACGGGTGAGTATTCAGCATCTGCTCATAGCTTTAAACAGACATCCACAGTCTTGACTCTGACCTCTCTTGATTTAAACAGTCAAAATATGCTCTGCAAATGCCTTGAAGTCTTCTGTTGTCTTCTGTCATACTGTCAAAGGAATGGAAAACAATGTGACAAGAAAAACACAAATGCATTTCATAATACCACAGTGCATAGCCTGAAGACCACTTTTATTTTCCATTATATCTTTATGTATTCAATTTCATGCAGATGGGCATTCATTCACTGTGCGAAGTGAAAGTTGCTCATGCTTTCTTGTCTCGGGCATCATTCTCGTTTCATTTACAATCCCATCTCATACCTCCTTTCCTGTTAATGGGTAATATGACATTTACTTGGCTGCATCTTAGCTAATGTAACCAAAGTTAAAAAAAAAAAGCATTAAATGAGTCATCATCCATCATTCATAGATACACATACATAGGTAAAGATCATAGGTCTATTGGCAGACTCAGGTAGACACTGGACAAGGGAGGCTTCTGTGTTTTCTCTGTCCATGGCACAATGGCTGAGATCTGTCCGCCAGTTGTGGCTTGGTGCTAAAATCTGTAATGTTAGAACTATCCTGCGTGCTGTTCCATGGTATTTATTCAGGAAAGGCTATGTAGTAAATAAAGGCCAGACTCACAACATGCACTGCCCTTCCAGTATATGTACTTTGCAGAGGTAGACAGCTGTCAAAATGAGTCCTCCAGTGAAAACACAAAGTGTAATTTCTTGGTTTTACTGAAGAATCCTTGCATTGAGTTTGTGTAAAAGTGAAACATCACAAAAATAAAAAAAAAACCTAACATACACACATACATATCCATTAAGATAAATATCACACTATATCACAGAATTTTAACATAAATACAGCAGTACCATGCTAAATGAAAATGACCGTCAGTCAATTGTGCACAGAGCTACTAGCTAGCATAATGTGACTTATAAACATACATTTCAAATATTATATTCCTCTAGATAAACTAAAATCTTCGTATTAATATTCTCAGTTACGGACAAATCGTCTCTTAGTCACAAGCGTAGAAAAATTAGCTTCAGCAGCAACATGAGCTTCATGGCTCACTCTCTGTGCTCGTTCCGTAGCAGGTATACCAAGCTACCAGACACGCAAAGTCTCAAAGATGCGCCAACAAAAAACAGAATGCCCACTCTGACATAAATTCAAAATTCTGATGCACCCTCTGACAAGCGACAGATAATTAAAATAATTAACACCTTTTTAAATGACCCATTTAACCCATGAATTTGACACAAAGGCGGCACAAAGCATTTCAGTCAAAGTGAATCTGGAAACACAGAGCAGGAGGCCAACCGAGGCACTGAAAAAAATAAGTTGATACTGAGATCTCTTTTGTGTGGAAATGTATCTACCTCAGAAAAGGTATTTGGAAACACTTAAAATTTACATTGTGATTATTGACAGACTGATTCACATTCAACTTAAGACATGTCAAACGTCAGCACACCCCAGGAATTCAGAGGTTCAGAGGTGTAGTGATCATCTTCAGAGTGGACAGAGGTGCTGAAGTCTGTACATTGAAAATGATACTGGAGAGAATATCACTGAGCTTCTCTATTTTTTGTTTACCAAACGGCCTCTTATTGTGGTAAATCCATTTTAGGTCTGACAGGAAATTGTCTCTGCATCCATGTACAAGGGGAAAATGTTAAGCGAAAACATCCTGGAGACAAAGAAATGGCCTCCGTAACAGTGTGTCGAGGTCTAGTGTGTTAACCCTTCATGATTTCTATTTTCCCCGCTTTAGGCTATCATGGCCCAGTTGCCACAGGAACAGAAGGCAAAAATTGCAGAACAGGTTGCTAGCTTCCAGGAGGAGAAGAGCAAGCTGGATGCTGAGGTATCCAAGTGGGATGATAGCGGCAATGACATCATTGTTTTGGCCAAGCAGATGTGCATGATCATGATGGAGATGACAGACTTCACCAGGTGAGTTTGGACTTGTCTTTAACGTGTCTTTCCGCACCTTTAAATGATGCCTATGATTGGTGTGAAAATCTCTGTTTTTGCTTTTGCTCTCGTAAGTCTCAGGGCTAATAAGCATATGCCATCTTAATGTCTTTTAGCATTAATATTCAAGAGTTGTACAATTCAAGCAAAAGGCCCTCAAGACTGAATGTTTAAGTTAAGCCTCTGTCAAATATAATCACCCAGCAAACCCTCATTTGTTTTCTAGCGTTTGCCATATCAGTGCAATGCACCAGTGAAACACTATTGTTCATGCATCGGTGCTCTCTCTATTTTCTTAAACGAGATCTAATTCCCAGCTCTGTATATTTATTCGTGTATTCCACTGGGAGATCTACATTTGAAAAAAAATGAATTAATAAATAAATCTCGTAAGTGGCATCCCTTATGTAGACCCTCTACATATTGTACATGTGTACTCTTGAAGTTCCTGTTTCTTTAGGCCACCTTCCCTAAAAGCCCCCTCTGACTGGCCCTGTTGAAGTACAAACAGGCAATGTCTCTGTGGTACATGAGCATATATTAGGTTCCATTAAAGCAAAACTAAACATCTATTAGCAGTGCATCAAATCTCCCTAAAGGTGACAAGTTCAGTTGAAGGAGCACAATCTCATCAGGGTGCTCCTCTCACACACACTCATCAAATGGGCCAGGTTTAGGTTTACACTTTGTTTCATGTTTCAATATGACACAAGCAGTTCTTTTCAGTCTATTTCAATTAAGCCAAATCACAGAGAATACAATTACTTATATACTTTAGAATGTGGTTCTATTTATATTTTTCTAGTAAAAGTGGTGCGATGTCTCTCTTCACCTCCAGGAATAAGTGTGTGTACATTTGAATGGGGGATGTGAGGTTACATTAACCAACTGTATTTATAAGATTTTTAAGTGTATTACTCAGAGGACATCTTGTGCCTTACTGAGTCACATCTGTGATGATAAATGCACAGCTCATCCTCATCTGTAGAAGGGTCAGAAAACCTTTCTCCATGGCTTAAGAATGGCAACCTGATCTCATCTCACATGCCATGCTTCATTAGTGACCTCAGTTTGGTGAGAACTGGTGATACTGCACAGCAGGTATTTGTTTACTTCTAAATACATGCATCTGGTAGCTTGGGCTCATTGCAAATCTTCAACCTTAACAGTCAATATTAATAATAATAATAATAATAGCATAATAATGTTACATACACTACATTTTTCAATCTAAGCTGATTTGGTCAAGTACTGAAGATTGACTGGAAATATTGCTGAAACAGGATTTCATCATCACTTTATTGGGATCAAATATGTATTATGCTGGCAAAAAGAGGTAGGGTTCATTTTTTACATTCCATTCCATACAGAGTTCGTCATCTGGAACATATATCTAGTATTATGTCTTTCCCATTTGCATGCAGTTGTATCTCATAGAAGGTCAGCAGCTCGCTAATTCAGCCTCCACCCAAATTATTGCCCCTTCAACCTTGAGATGGCACAAAGCCTTGCCAAGGTTAATGCGCTGTGAGGTAATTGATCTCCACCTCTCCTGACAAATCTGCAAAGAGTGAGAGTGATTCGTTGACTCCTGAATCACTTATAGCTGTATGCTAGCGTTCATGAATAAACCATTTGCGGCTTGCAAACATGCTACATATTTGGGAGCCACCTTTAGTAACGCTCTGTGTTGTGCCAAGCTTTGTGAATGTGGCTTACCCACATCTGAAGAGATGCTGCTATCACCAGCTGTGCTTTCTTCTGGCCCTCATTGATACACAAACTCTCCACAGACCTCCTGGGTGGCTGTGGCTCAGGAGGTAGACAGAAAATGGAAGGTTCCTTGTTTGAGTCCCTCCTCAGTCCATGTTGAAGTCTCCTTGAACACGACACTGAACCCCAAATTGCTCCCGATGCTGCATGCGTGTGTCGAATGCCGTCATGAGTGCCGTCAAAGAAGAAAAGTGCCATAAATATGTAGCCGTTTACCATTTATTTATGAAAATCATACCCATTTGTCAGGAATTGTTTTCAGCCCCTGTGACCTCCTTGGTGCTTGGCCACAGCAGATGAGCAGAAAATGTACAAGAATTTTCTAGTAGCCAGTAATTTCTTAGTCATGAAGAACATCCTTGATTATAAAAGAACACGTGGTTGTTCAATTTATGCATGATAATGTGTTTTCTTTTTTTAGTGGCACTAAGCATTAGTGCCACACACACACACACACACACACACACACACACACACACACACACACACACACACGTTCCTTCTTTTTACCCAGAAGCCATCACAATGCCCCCATCTCTGTCTCCAGGGGTTGACTTGTCCCTGGAGAGATTCCAGTCTGTGCTGTGACACATGGCCCCGTACACAGGGAATGAGAGTTACTTTGCAGCAGAACAGCAGAGGGAGAGCAAGAGAGGGGAAGGGGTGAGATTGGAGGGTAGGAAAGAGGAAGTGCGAGTACAGAACACTAAATTCCATCTGCTATGGGTTGGATGGCTCATTTTTTAGCCTAGAGAGCAGCTTTGAATCCAATTTGTGCTTCTTGCCAACTGTGTCCCAGAGTCTCTTGTGGGGGCAGAAACACGGCAAATGGTTTGGAGTTTGAGATCAGGGCCCGGCTGACCCGTGTACAGTCTTGCTTCGCTGAGCTCTTGTTGTGTCAAGGATCAACAGATAACAGAAGGAAATGCCCGAGTTTGGATAGAATTGGACTGTCGTCTGCTTCATCTCATCTGTGCGTGTGCACGCTCCTCTTTCATTTGTCCTGCTACTGGAAACACTGACTTGGCAAAAGCCAACAACTATAAAGCAGCCTTTTATTTATTGTTCTTGTCTTCTAATAAACCCCACTTTGTTGCTTAAGGGAAGGTGGCCAGATTGATTAAAGGAGTGAATATGTGTTAAAATAGAACATACCTGGCACTGGTGACAGCTATAGTGTGATAGGACACCACACATATATTTTGTGTCTCAAATGCTAAACCAACAGAAGCCTATAGAACAGATGCTCCCTGCTTCTAAACAGTTGATGAATGAGATGGCTCATTGTCATTGGCTCTGGAGAGTGAAGGCTGTGTCAGCATTTCATGGGTTATAAATGTTCTGACTGAACAATATGGCGCCTGAGTTTGTCGATGATTTGTCAGGGATTATCTGTGCTGTGTATTCCTGTGGTGGCTGCCTGCCATTAAGTCACGTTATCCTAGCCATACTTGCCTCTAACAGGAAAACAGCCCTTCTGATTGAAATGGCGCTCCTGTATATTGAACGTATCGCTGACAGATTTTTGCACTTTTTCCTCCCACAGGGGGAAAGGACCACTGAAGAATACGTCGGATGTCATCAGCGCTGCCAAGAAAATTGCAGAGGCAGGATCAAGAATGGACAAGCTGGGCCGCACCATCGCTGACAATGTAAGTTGTTAATGATCCACCCTCTCAAGACCTACACCTTTGTGACCTAATCTGTAATTAGAGTAGTTGCAAAATTGAGCTGATATATATGCAGAACTGCAGTAACACAAAGACACAAACTTTCCCTCACAGAAAAAATGGTGTTTTTCCCCCTAAAGCTCAAAACAGCTTTATTCCAGCTCCCTGTAGTATGTAATAGTGTGTCCATAGAAGCTGGCTTATGGGTCATGACTGCTTTTGTGGGCACACAGGAAAATAAGGCACATTACGTACAGGACTGCAGGATGTTTATATGAAAGCTCAGACTCTGGTGCACAAACTGTTACAGCAGGAATTGAAGCTTGTGTGCTACATGCTGTGTCTGTGCTCACTGGAACAAACTATTTATTTTTTTGTCCTTTGGAAATTTATGATTGTGGTCAAATCCAGGTGAAAAATTCAGGCTTTAGAGTCCTTTGAGTGTTAACTGCCATGATTTGTGTCATCCATGAGACACCCCCCACCAGTCATTATCAATTTCTTTCTGTTTCAATCACTCCCTCCCTCTCCTCTGTCCCCTGTCCCTTGGCCCACTCCCCAACTCCCGATTCCATCATCTCACCATTCCCCGATGCAAGAGATTATAGTCCTTGACATTGGGAATCACACATTCAATTATCCATGGCCTCATATTTTACTTAAATACTTGCACTGTATGACTCCACTGAGAGACGCTGTGAGGATTTTTCATATATTCATGTGCCATCTCTTAGTCACAGGCGTATTTCCTCTGCGTCTGCAATATGTATACATTCTGTCATTAAATCACGGTTTTTATCTTTGCTACAAGAAATGCTTGTCAGATTGAGGTCTTCACTGGTGCAGACGTTGCCTCAGTGGATGAGCTGTACCCTCTGTGGGCTTCTTGTACTTCTAATCAAGAACACACAGTCACTAAGAAGGCAAACACTCTTCAGACATTTGCTGTGATATTTCAGCTGTTATAACATTGAAAGCTTTGTTAGTCTTGCTTTTACTGCTTACTTTGTTTACAGCTACGCATACTACACTGGCAAAACGTAACAGCATAATATCTCTTGTTGATTAATGTTATCATTTAGATTTGATGCTTCGGCTTTCACCTGCAGGGTCCTATAAAGGTGCTTTTCCACTTTTGTCTTATAATTACGAGATATAGTTATAGACTAAGGCAGCTGTGCATCATATAATGGTGCTGGCTATAGAACATTCTCAATAAATTAAACAATACCACTAGAAGAGTGTAAGAATATATTAGGCGCATTTGTCCCATTGCTGCAAAAGGCGTTTCAGTCATGACGACAAATACTAGTGGCATCTTCATTCAGCTTTCAGCAGAGATCTTTTCCTTGCAGTCAAATGTAACGGTATGTTAACCCTGAGGAGACAACAATCCTGATAATTTATTTAAGGTGCCTAAGACTCTTAATGTTACAGGCATACATCTATCACACAGCAAAAGTCTTACCTGCGCTGACCTAATTGCATCATAATAGGGAATAAGCTGTTCTGGAAAGTGACTTCTTCTGCCTCACTACCACTTTTGAAGATGCTTATTCACTTTAATGAAAACAGCGTTATCCCCCACAGAAAACAGATGGGCGTGTGTGTGTGTGTGTGTGTGTGTGTGTGTGTGTGTGTGTGTACAAACTCCCGGCAGGCATGTTTATGGATGTTTTATATTTTTATTCTACCATCCAAACTATTTGAAGGCTCTCTTCTGTTACTGTACATTGTATCTTTAAACTGCTTTCCACATGCTATTTTACAAATATAGGAGTCAGTGACTGAAACGTTCGCCAAGAGCATGGACACCTCCAGCCTCCGAACACATCCAGCTGTCTCTCACAGCCTTTCTTTCTTAACCGACACCAATACTCTAGCAGGCCAGGGAACACTCTCCCACATCCACTAGCGCTACTGAGGATAGACATGTGGTTGAGAGGAGGTGTGATGGAGAGATGGGAGAAGAAGAAAGAAGGGGCAATTTATTTGTGTGGAGAGGAACATCCCTCTTGAGAAATGAATCCATTAAGAGGTGCTTTGCCCTTTAATTAGCAGAATAATATCCAGGTGGCAGTTTCTATACACACACACGCGCACATACATATATTTTATCTAGGTGGTTTATATTTAGAAACATTTTATTAACAATGAAACCAGTCGGTTTAGCAGCTGTGGCGATCTGCATCTTCCAGCAGCAACGGTTAAGTGACTCAAGAAGATGCACTGACACAGGAGCAAAAGCAAGGGCGGGGATGCTCATTAAACTCAGCATCTTAATCACGTGTGCTTCTCAGAGGACAGATGAGGTTGAACATCTCAAACATCAGCAGATGGTCCTCCACTGACAGCACCACTTCTTACACCTCATTCTCTTGTACAGGACTGCAGTGTCTTTCTTGATGTGTGTGTCGTGTTCAGTGACCAGGTGCTGGTAGTTGTGGTCGGGTTTGGGTTTTCTGGAAAAAAAAATGTTAAATGTGTGTAATAGATCCTTATTAAAGTTTTAAGAAATGAGTGCAGTGCAGAGATGAGCTTCAGGAATTAGGTCAGTGCCATACAAAGGTCTGCACTGCAGTTTATTAAGAATTTATGACCCTCCTCTGCAGGGCATCTCTGAATTCTATGTAAGTTGGCTGGTAAACAAATAATGCTATGTAATTGAGATTTATAATGCAAATGTGTTAGCTACTGTGTAGCCTATAAATAACTTCTTCTTGTCTGCTGGCCACAGAAACAGATGCACACATTTGGACCCATAAAATGAAGCTTGCATATTTAGGGAACGGGCATGTGCTTGTTGTTTGTGCGTATGTTGTGCAAGCCTTATTCTCATGATGTATACTGACAGACATAGTGTACTTTTCCAATTTGCATTCAATCAGCAGATTTATAGTGATCCATGGGCTCTGTTGCTGGTCAGAGTCTAATCCCAACTCTGGCTCTGGACGCTTAACAGCAGACAGGCTTGTAAATTACCTTCTGCAGCGGACCAGCAAAATTACCCAGAGAGCCCACAAATTCTCAGCTCAGCAGTTCAAGGGTCATCTCATAGCAAGCTACTGTTAAGCTCAAGTCAGAGGAGTTCACCTAATTTGTTGGTCAGATTTATCAGGTTACTAATTGATTGTGTTAATGGCATTCAGTATTATGGTCAATCCTGAGGGCCAGAGAGTAGAGTGAGGGTTGCCAGTGGTTTGGTGTATCATCATTTTAATTTCATTCAACATGCAATTGCAAGCAATAGATCGATCAAGATTAAAGTTTGAGAAATAAATAAAAAAAACAAAACAAAAAAAGTCTAAATTTGATCCTGTGTTTGCATTTGCTGAATCAGCAGTCTTTGCTGTCAGCGCTGCTTACGCTACATACACTTAAATTACGCTATATACACTTAAATTAATGTCTAAAGTTGCACAGGGGTCACATCAGAGTGTGAGCACATTCGAGCTTGTTGCATCTTTGCAACTTTTAAGGTGTAATTACATTCCCTGAGTGTCTCCTCTTTGTTGAGCCACAAGTAATTATCCACAGCAGTCTTCCCCTCAGTCATACAAACGTGCCATTCTTGGACTCCCAGGAGGTGCATGATGAAATGTGCTCACCTGTAATAGGTCAGATTTGTTTTCTAGTTTTCAGACAAAACATCACAGTCTAGTTCAGAATCTGGTTCTTGTGTTTGTGGGTTTGTCTTTGTAGTGTCTGGAAAACAAAGTGATATGATGGTGGCGTATCAGATTGATGCGTTGTTTGTATGAAATGTATTTAGTGCTTGAAGTACCACTCAGTTCCTTTTAGTATGTATATTGAGACAAACCATTCCCATTTAACTCACAAAGTCACTACTTGTGACAATAACATATTCTGCTATATCTGACACTCCCCAACAGGTTGCTGGCAGCAGCACATTAGAATGCTGCCCTGTCAGTAAATATTGGAAATTGGCATTTCCTATGGGTAAAGCATCCTGAAATGTCAGTGAGGAGCAGCAGCACCACAGTGGCTCTGCTTCCTCTGCTCTCTTTAATGGAATGCAGTGAAACTGTTTGGCATTTCTAATGATGGGACCTGACCTTCTTGATCATTGCTATTACCATGGCTGTTACCCAACACGTGGGACAGTGAATCCTTTTGTTCAGCACCCGTCTTCACATTGCCTCATTTTCCACCCGTCTTATAAGTCCTTTTCTTAGAAAGCTGGGGGAAAAAAAAAAATACACAAAGTGCGACACAAAGTTATGTTAGCATTCATTAACTGTTGAGCATTGAACAAGTCCACTCAGACCCAACTTTGATTTTTCACCTTATTCATGTTAGAGGCCACTAGAAGTCGAGCTGCTGTGAACAATTAGTAGTTGTTTTTTCACTTTTAACCAACCATCCAAAGTAAGACAAAATATGAATTGTCAAGGCAATTTAAATAAATTTAACAGTTGCAGATTAAAAACCGACAGTTTTTAAATCTAATTGTTTTAGCTTTGTGGAAGACACCAAAGTCACCAAGAATCATTGGCATTTCCTGAAATGCTGCCTCATTTTGAAAAAACAGGTTTCCTATTATTTGCCTTGAAGAGACATGCCAAACTGTGATGAAGCCTCAAGTGGCCCACTTGCTACCGTCTCTCAATAGTCGCTGACCAAGCAAGGTTAACTGTCCCAGTCCATAACTGGACCACGCAACCGTTGTGGAAAATGTATGAGGCTCTTTCATCAGGCCTGGGGGGAGTTTTACAGCAGCACTCTGACAAGGCAGAAACAAATTACACTGATGGCCTCATAATGGTTAAAGTCACCAGTATGATGAAGGACCAAGTTCTGCTTAGTGGAATGGAAATAAATTGTTAAACTGCTTGTGTGCTCACTGTGTGTTGCCTGTTTGGATGTGTCCCACTTAGTACTGTATAATTCACTTGAATAGTGAGGCATGTCTGGATCTGATCTCAGTCCAACCTGCAGGTAGCTGTGTGCGTTCAACAAATACACCTCCATTGTATGTCCCATTTATTGTTTGTTTATTCTGTTAATAATTCATAGCATCAAGTGTGAAAACGGCAAGCTAAGTGGTGTCCTGGGGAAATGGGTATAAATCAGGTTTGTGGATGCATTGATGTAGCACAGCGAGGACAGAGAGTCATGCTATGTAGCCTTAGAAGCAGTCGTCACCTTGTGAGTGACTACCACAGAAGCTAATCACACGTGGCTTGTGTTTGCATTAACAAAACAATCCAGTGTGTTCATGTCGCTTCTCTTCACAACTTCTGTATTCACATGTCACAGTCAGAGAAGCCTTGCAGAGTTTCCTTAGTGCTGAGTGAAGCCAGCAGCTGAGCTGAGTACGAGCACAAGTGATGCTTTCACGGTGCCCTGCTCTCAGCCGTCTGAGTACGTCCCCAAGCCTTCATTAACATGGCGGCTGCATTCAGCCTCATCGCAGGTCTTTGCTTTTGCATGTGTGTGTTTTTGCACACAAACACTCACGTAGCCCCATCAACAACAGTTGAATCCTCCAGTCTATTCCCTTCTCCTCAGTTGGATTTATCTTATTCCCTTATTTACTCCTCCATGCAGTTTCCCCTCTGGCTCCCTCGTCATCTTTTTCCTCAGACAACTTATTTTTCTCTGGTCCTGCCCCCCCCCCCCCCCCCTTTTTTTTTTTTTTTCATTTTTAAACTTTCTCCCATTCCCATTTTCTCCACTCTCTTAGCTATGTGTTTGCCGTCCTCTGTATGATGATCCTCCCCTTCAGGGCTCTCCATCCCCTCATCTGCTCCATCGTACTTTTTCATATATAAAGCAGCTCCTTTGTTTCCCCCTCCTTCCTCCTTAGCCCATACTTGACTTAATCAGGGAGAGGATGTAGTGATAAGAGACTTTATTCATTTTATCCCTGACGTTACATCTGCAGCTCTCAATAATATATTCTTTCAACGTGTCCCTATTTAGATAGATATGAAGTCAAAGATCCAGATAGATAAGATAGAATGATACAGTTATTTAATAGCTTGACAGTGAAATGGTAACATTGAGCTCGTCTCACCACTGGCATTTATGCTCCATTCAAACGCTCTACGCTCGTCACAGATATGGACAGGCTCAGCAGGATTACTCATTGTAAGTCCTTGTGTGTTTGATGTCCAAAAATGTTTCCTCCTCCCACATGAAAGGTGGCATGCCTCTATATTCAGTATGGGCTAAAACATGGCTGCTCTCTTTTCCAGAGCACTGATCTTTAAATGATTGACTGCTCTAACCACTCTTTCAGTGTTTCTCTACACACATAATTAACAGCTGCCACAGGACTCCTCCCTCCGACAGCCAAGCACCTGAAAATACTGCAGGTATTTTCTTTGCCAAAAACAGCATCTATTGACAGGTATCATTAGTTGTGTAGGTGATGTGCAGACCTGCTGCTCACCCCTGATTGTCTGTAATAGTCATTCAAGCCGAGTTAGGTTTTAAAATATGATGTTCAGTCTCGCATCAGGGTGTTTACATGGCTGAATTGATGAGCCGCAGAGAAGAGTGCTGTGGCCTAATTACGTGTTGGCAGCAGGCTCTTTTCACAGACGACCAAAGGGATCATAAACGATGAGGTGAGATGAAATCATTCAGAAAAGATGTCTCATGGACTGCCACCTACCATAGGTTCGACGATGACTTTCTTCATCTTAATTAATTGGTTTGTGTCTTCTCAGTAGTACCCAGTCAATAGTGTGAAGGTGAACTGCAAAGACACATATTTTAACCTCAAATTGTTCCTCACAGAAAAGTCGTCTAATCCATTGCATGTTTCCTCTGAGAATGAATTTCATTTGCTTTTGCTATTAGTGTTTCCAAGCACAAGGACTTGATTTACACTTCACACCTCAAGTTGTTTGAAGTTGTCAGGAGGAAGAGCTTGAGTTGTGTTTTCACCTTCAGGAACCATATTTCTGATAGCTGGATGATGGCTGTGTTAAATTCTCAAACTTTTCTTGTGAGCAAGGCTGCATATTACGCTCTGAATAAAGTGCTCTTTCAGTCCAAATCCACATGTTGCGCCCACCCAAAAGTACTTGATGGAATAGTTTGCCTCCTAATTGATTGTGTATTTTGTTTGTGAGGAACCCTGTGAAGATGACTTGTCAGTCTAGCAGACAGGGGGCGTCCATTTGTCATCTTGGCGCTGAGCATGTCCCTAATGTGGGTGTCTCCCATACCTGTCATGCTGCCACAAACTCATCTTGATAAAGTGTGAGTTCACTGCATCATTGAAATAAAATAAATATTCAGACTGAGCAATGCCTGGAAATAACTGAAGTGGAAAAAAGTGATTCATGGTACCACCTGCCAGCAGGCACACGCAAACCTGTGGATGCTTATACACCAAAAGATTTAGATTTCTGACAAACCGGCTCGAGATATGACAAAGGAGAGAGTTGGGTTAAATTGCTTGCATTTTTTTTTTTACCAAATAAACAAAATCTGTGTATATTTAAGTGTGTGCTGTGGAGAGCAGCTGCATCAGTGGTGAAGAAAGTGTGTGGATGAAGAATTGTGTGAGCCAGAGAGATACGACTGGCCCATATCCATTTCTATATGACAGTCTGAATAGTCCAGAGGACATTTTCCCAAATCAAACCTGGACCACCTCTTTTATGGTTCAAAATCCCATATGTTTCGCAACGCGCTCTCGGTCTGAGCAGTCAGGTCGTGATTCATCTGACTTGTAGCTTAGTCGTCAGAATTTGGCGTTGTAGGCAAAGTTTGTCTGTTTGACATTGACATTAAAACTGACTCTGTGATGCCGCTCGTGTCATCACTCCCGGCTCAGTCTCCACATCCACATGTCCGAACAGACGTAGCAGACGATGCTCCACAAAAAGCCATTGTTAAAAACTGTTACGGTCTCTTTTGCCTAATTCTAATGCACACCAACTTACAGTTTTACCTCAGTAGCATCCTTGTTTACTTCTGTACATGTGCAACGTCTAGTTCACACTGTGGACAACCAGGAAAAAAAACTGGACTTGAACATTGTCATTTTATTGCATGAGAGAAGAACAGTAAAACACTGGCAAAAACTGGAGAAAACTGCTGGCGGCATGTCGTTCAAAGTTAAAATATTTTAACTTCTACTGTCTACCGCCACACAATTCACTAGCATGTGACGTAGTTTCAGTTTGCGATGCAATATTTAGAAAAAAAACTGGATATTAATGCCATGTATGTATGAAACGAAACAAAAAAAACCTGGCTGGAGATCATCAGTGGAAATCACTGTATGTGGACACGGAGGAGTCATAACATGTCTTTATTTCACAGTGCCCAGACTCAACATGCAAGCAGGACCTGCTCGCCTACCTACAGCGGATTGCCCTGTACTGCCACCAGCTCAACATCTGCAGCAAAGTCAAAGCTGAGGTTCAGAATCTGGGAGGAGAGCTGGTTGTCTCCGGGGTAGGTTGAACATCATTTTAATCATGGACACCAGGGGCACATGTATAATTTACCATATTCAATATGCTGGAGGCCTACAGAGTGGAAGAGGAGTTGAAATGGGACATGAAATGGCATTTGGAATTAGCCTTGGTCTTTGGGAAACTTTTTATCCAGAGGGCAGTAAGAATGGGAGGTTATATTTTGGGTTGAAATGTAGCAGACGCCTTAAAGAGAAGAGAGCAGAGCAGACCAGGTTTCCAACATTCGCAGAAAGGGCCTGGGACGTGAAGGGAAGGTGGAGACCCTTTCTTCCTCACGGATATGTTCAGTTTGTTTTGGTGAAAAATGATGTGTAACTGGAACTGAGATCTCCGTTGGGGACATTGAATATGGAGAAAAATTATTTAATCAAGAGAATGCGGCTTCATTTTGTGATTTGGTTGTGGAGAAGGTCTGACTCTCCAATAATTTCTGTGCTGGATATTGGTCGAACACACTGCCGGTGATCGGTATCAGTGGTAGAAGTGTGTGAACCCGTAGGCTAATGACTTCTCCAAGAGCTAACTGGAGCTGTGGTGCAGGTCTGATCTGCAACTACAGGACATGTTTGGTTGAGGTTATTGCTGCCAAACCAACATTTTCCACCCTGGGCTGTGAATGTTTGTGTTGTGTTCAATAAAAACATGAAAACTCATCATTTTTGTGCTGTATTAGTTTAAGCAGACTGTTTGTCTAGTGGTGTGACTTAGATGAATATCAGAACATAATTTGACTAATTTATGCAGAAATCCAATTCAACTGTAACTGTATATTTCTCCTTTGACCTTAAGTCGAAGAACTTTTGTCTTACTTGACAAAATCCTGTTTCAGCAGCAATTAGCCACTTCATTGCCAGTCAAATGAGTCAAGTTTAGTTTGCCTCCGTGTTCTAGAAATAATAATGAATGCCTCGGACCTGTCTGCGGGCGGCAGTGAGGTGCTGCTTTCAACACCTCCACTGACGTGTCACCAGCATCTCTGAGGCCACTAAATTGCTGGCATTAAATGAATGTGACCTTCTCTCTCTTTCTCAAATTCCTCACATCTGTTTCGAAGCCAGACAACTTGGAAAGGTTGTGGATGCAAACAGTAAAGTCTGTTTCCCCCCCGCCCCCTCCACGTCACTAACCTTTTCTCATTTTTCTTTCATGCCATCAGTTGGACAGCGCCATGTCCCTCATCCAGGCTGCAAAGAACCTGATGAACACGGTGGTGTCCACAGTGAAAGCCTCTTATGTCGCATCCACTAAGTACCAGAAGGTCAAAGGCATGGAGGCCCTTAATATGCCAGCCATTTCCTGGAGGATGAAAGCACCTGAGAAGAAGCCGCTGGTGAAAAGAGAGAAGCAGGATGACGGCCAAACAAACCGGGTCAAGAGATCATCTCACAAGAAACACATCAACCCTGTGCAGGCTCTCAGCGAGTTCAAAGCAATGGATAGTATTTAGATTTTTGTGCTTGTGATCCAGAGTTTCTACATAGATCAAGCTTGTCATTCTATCTTAAAGGTTTTAATGTGTTTAGAATCTTCTTTCATCTGCACATTGGCGGCTTGTGTCTGTTCCACTTGTGGCTCCAATCTTTCCTGTAAGATCTGGTTTGCAGCATTCTCTAGCATTAACGTTCTTGAGGTAAGACACTTCGAAGGGAATCCAATGGATGTAGGCATTTTTTCTTTCAGTCCACATGTTTCATTCATGGGACAACAGTAAGGTGTTTTCTAATTCCAAGAGACTTTGTATGCTAACCAGCTTCATAGTTGTACTGCGGGGGGCTCATATTGTTTGATTATAACATAATAAGTTGTTCAGGCAACACTGCAACTATGCAAAATCTCTGCTGCCTTATCTTAATTCCATTAATAATTAGATTATTTGGATGTGTGTGGTCCTGCCGTATGGAACCAAAGTCACTGTATATTTCCATTTGGACCTGGATAGTGGTGAATTTAATAACACTCAGTTACGCTGCTGGTTTTTGTTCTGTCATTTTCAGTCTCTTTCCATGTTGTTCAGCTGCACACACTACACGTAGTCAATCCCACATTATAGGGACACGGATCAGAATCTTTTACTGGGAGACAACGAGGTGTCAACGCTCCGCAGAGCAGACGAGCTGTTGTCTTTCAATGACACCAAACACTTCCACAATCTAAGAATGGGTCCAACTCCAGGGATCAATATCGTTCTCTCCACTGCCTCGGAGGGAGACGAGAAAAGCTATTCCTTGTTTTTAGATTTGGTCACTAATCAAGAACTTATAAAACCTAGAAACAACCTGCCTGGTGTTTGAGCTTTAAAATAAGATTTCAGGCAGTAACATGCAGATGAAGTTGCTCCATGCAGCCTTGTGTTCTGCCGTTGTCAGAGGCTTCAGAATCCTCCTTTGGCTCCTCTGACATTTGGGAACAATAGCAGAACGTGCACATATGCCAACAGGCAGATTTTATATAGCGCAAATTTGACTTTGTATGTTTTCTTTTTGTTTTATGTACTGGTATTTGAGTTTGGATCTAAAACTGGAGTGATACCAATATTGCAGTGGATTTTTTGTATTATTTAGAGCTGACTTATTAGTGCACACAGCCCTGACATGCATGTGCCTGCTTTGTAACTGAATAAAGGATTGAAATGAACAGTGTCTGTACACGGTCTGAAGTGTGTTCTCTGCTCTCACTCCCCTCGATGGATCTTCTGGTTGGTGTTACCATCACACCACGTGTGTAAGCGAAAAAGACATCAGTGACTTTGAGCTTTGCAGCACTCTGACGTAACCTGGACACACCTGTTGCTCAGTTTGAGGGCTCAGTCAGAGGGTGCCTCTGCCATCAGCTTCTTTTGGTTATTTTCTCCTGATTATAAAATCTCTTGATTTTTAAAACTCATTCTTTGTCGAAAAGGAACTTGAGTAAAAGATTCAGAGAGATCAACCAAACAAGGATACGTATTTAACACAAAATGGTCCAGTGTCCTCAGATTGTCGGTGTTGAATCCCATTTCAGTCTGAGAACGGTTGAGAAAACCTTTGAGACTTTGTAAATGACCATAGTAATAAGGAGATAATGAGCACTGTGAGAGCTTGATCTTAAAACAAACAGCT
>NW_027614421.1:0-26612 GCF_965212315.1 Lampetra planeri | reverse complement strand
CGAGCGCAAGTTGACAGTGTTTGTCAAAGATTTACAGAGAGGTACACTGTCTCACTTTCCCTCTTTGAGAGAGTTCAAACAAAGTCATGATACGATAAATTTGGAATATTTCAAGTCTGCAATCACCACAATGCAAAGTTCGTTTGGGAAACGATTCTGTGAGTTCAGAGAGGAAAAAACGACATTATCCTTCCCTGTCACTCCCCTGGCGATCGATCCATCCCTATTGAATATGACTGCATTTGCAGGTGTAAGTCAACCTGATCTTGAGATGGAACTGGCCGATTATAGCCGACAAAGATATATGGGTGTCCAAGTTCAAATGCTTGACCGCTACTCTTGAGGATGTTGCCCGTCAGAAGGCCATTCTGGCTCAGAATCATAAATGGAGTGATATTGAAAACCTTCCCAAAACAGGACAAACTTGTATTCGAAACATGGAATGCCATCCCCAACACTTATATAAATATGAAAAAGTATGCATTTGGAGTCCTGTCGATCTTCGGCTCCACATATGTATGTGAGCAGGTCTTCTCCAACATGAACTATATTAAAAAACAAACATCGATCACGCCTCACAGATGACAGCTTGCAAGCCTGTGTGAAAATGAAGGTGACGTCTTACAGCCCTGATGTGCAGACACTGTGCACTGAGGTTCAGGAGCAAAAATCCCATTAACCAGCGTAATTTAGCTATTAATTTTGCAAAAATATATTTTTACATTGTTAAGTGAAAAGTCCTTTTTTTATTCAGATTGACAGCTGACTGCACGGTCCTGTATATAGCAATAAGGTAAGAAACAATATATGCAGGTGTTATATTTGTTTTAAATGTTGCAATGGTTTTGCGGCTCCCAGTTTATTTTTTCCTTCGGAAACGGGTCCAAGTGGCTCTTTATGTCTTAAAGGTTGCAGACCCCTGGTATAGGGTATAAGGTTAGGTTTGTATAGGGTATAAGGTTAGGTTTGTATAGGGTATGAGGTTAGGTTTGTATAGGGTTGGGTTGTATAGGGTTGGGTTGTATAGGATAAGGGGTTAGTTTGTATACTAACTCCTCCCATCCCGTGGCCCCTCCCCTCGCCCCGCCCCCTGCCCCCCCCCCCTGGCCCCTCCCCTCGCCCCCCCCCTGGCCCCCCCCCCTCGCCCCCCCCTGGCCCCTCCCCTCGCCCCCCCTGGGCCCCCCCCCCCTCGCCCCCCCCCCCCAGCCTTCTCCTACGAGACCGCCAAGCCTGCGATGGGCGACGAGTCGACGTCACGGCTCTACTACCGCTCTTCGTCGCCTCCACCCGTAGCTGTCTCCAAGCACCACCAGCACAACCAGCAGCACAACCAGCAGCACCACCAGCACAACCAGCACCACCACCAGCACAACCAGCAGCAGCAGCAGCAGCCCTCACCGTCGTCCCCCTCATCGTCCGTGCTGCGCTACTCCCTCGACGGACCCAGCGGCGACGGAGGAGGCCGTGCCGGGCTGGGTCTGTCCATGGGAGGTCACGCAGGAGGTCACGGGGGAGGTCACGGAGGTCACGGGGGGGGTCACGGCGGAGGATTGCTGGGACACCAGCCCGGGTTGGGTAGCGACTTTGGCAGCCCGCCCATGCGGCGGGCACTTGGCGGTGGAGGTTCTCAGTTTCGCTACTGAGGCTGCCACCACCACCACCACCACCACCGCCACTACCACTACCACCACCCACACCACCGCCACCACCGCCACCCACACCGCTACTACCACCACCCACTACCACCACCACCACCGCCACCACCACCACCCACACCGCCACCACCACCACCGCCCCCACCACCACCGACACCGCCCCCACCACCACACCCGCTACCCACACCGCCACTACTACCACCACACCACCACCACTACCACCACCACCCCCACCACCACCCACACCGCCACCACCGCCCCGACCACCCCCACCACCCACACCGCCACTACCACCACCACCCCCGGCACCACCCCCACCACCACCCACACCGCCACCACCCACCGCCCCTATTACCACCCACACCACCACCACCGCCACTACCACCACCACCACTTGCCACTACCATCACCACCGCCACTACCACCACCACCACCGCCACTACCACCACCGCCACTACCACCACCACCACCCCCGGCACCACCCCCACCACCACCCACACCACCCACACCACCACCCACACCACCCACACCACCACCACCGCCCCCACCACCCCCACCACCCACACCGCCACTACCACCCCCTCACCCTGTCCCACCCCCAGGAGGTCGCGACGGAGGGTGCGGTGGGGGGGGTAGGGTCTGGCGTCGCTAGCCTACGGACACAACCAGCCTGGGTTCGAGTCCTGCGCTCTGGAGCGAGCGAGCGGGAGATTTTCGTGTTCTTTTACCCCGTGGTTGTGGGGAGCGAGAGAGAGAGTGAGTGGAGTTTGTAGGACAGGGGGAGATCACACCAAACTCCACTCACTCTGTAGGACAGGGGGGAGATCACACAAACTCCACTCGCTCGCTCTGTAGAACAGGGGGAGATCACACAAAACTCCACTCACTCGCTCTGTAGGACAGGGGGAGATCATACAAACTCCACTCGCTGTGTAGTACAGGGGGAGATCACACAAACTCCACTCACTCGCTGTGTAGGATGGTGTGAGATCATACAAACTCTAATCACTGTGTAGGACGGGGAGATCATACAAACTCCACTCACTCGCTGTGTAGGATGGTGTGAGATCATACAAACTCTAATCACTGTGTAGGACAGGGGGAGATCATACAAACTCTACTCACTCGCTGTGTAGGATGGTGGGAGATCATACAAACTCCACTCACTCGCTCTGTAGGACAGGGGGAGATCACACAAACTCCACTCACTCTCTAGAACAGGGGGAGATCATACAAACTCCACTTACTCACTCTGTAGGACAGGGGGAGATCATACAAACTCCACTCACTCGCTCTGTAGGACAGGGGGAGATCACACAAACTCCACTCTCTAGAACAGGGGGAGATCACACAAACTCCACTCACTCTCTAGAACAGGGGGAGATCATACAAACTCCACTCACTCTGTAGGACAGGGGGAGATCACACAAACTCCACTCACTCTCTAGAACAGGGGGAGATCATACAAACTCCACTCACTCTGTAGGACAGGGGGAGATCATACAAACTCCACTTACTCACTCTGTAGGACAGGGGGAGATCATACAAACTCCACTTACTCACTCTGTAGGACAGGGGGAGATCACACAAACTCCACTCACTCTCTAGAACAGGGGGAGATCATACAAACTCCACTCACTCTGTAGGACAGGGGGAGATCACACAAACTCCACTCACTCTCTAGAACAGGGGGAGATCACACAAACTCCACTTACTCACTCTGTAGGACAGGGGGAGATCATACAAACTCCACTCACTCGCTCTGTAGGACAGGGGGAGATCACACAAACTCCACTCTCTAGAACAGGGGGAGATCACACAAACTCCACTCACTCTCTAGAACAGGGGGAGATCATACAAACTCCACTCACTCTGTAGGACAGGGGGAGATCACACAAACTCCACTCACTCTCTAGAACAGGGGGAGATCATACAAACTCCACTCACTCTGTAGGACAGGGGGAGATCATACAAACTCCACTTACTCACTCTGTAGGACAGGGGGAGATCATACAAACTCCACTTACTCACTCTGTAGGACAGGGGGAGATCACACAAACTCCACTCACTCTCTAGAACAGGGGGAGATCATACAAACTCCACTCACTCTGTAGGACAGGGGGAGATCATACAAACTCCACTTACTCACTCTGTAGGACAGGGGGAGATCATACAAACTCCACTTACTCACTCTGTAGGACAGGGGGAGATCATACAAACTCCACTCGCTCACTCTGTAGAAACGGGGAAAATCACACAAACTCCACTCACTCGCTCTGTAGGACAGGGGGAGATCACACAAACTCCACTCACTCTCTAGAACAGGGGGAGATCACACAAACTCCACTCACTCTGTAGGACAGGGGGAGATCATACAAACTCCACTTACTCACTCTGTAGGACAGGGGGAGATCACACAAACTCCACTCACTCTGTAGGACAGGGGGAGATCATACAAACTCCACTTACTCACTCTGTAGGACAGGGGGAGATCACACAAACTCCACTCACTCTAGAACAGGGGGAGATCATACAAACTCCACTCGCTCTGTAGGACAGGGGGAGATCACACAAACTCCACTCACTCGCTCTGTAGGACAGGGTGAGATCACACAAACTCCACTCACTCTGTAGGACAGGGGGAGATCATACAAACTCCACTTACTCACTCTGTAGGACAGGGGGAGATCACACAAACTCCACTCACTCTAGAACAGGGGGAGATCATACAAACTCCACTCGCTCTGTAGGACAGGGGGAGATCACACAAACTCCACTCACTCACTCTGTAGAAACGGGGAAAATCACACAAACTCCACTCACTCGCTCCGCAGGATAAATGCTGAACCAGAACCACCACCGCCCCCCACCACCGACCCCCAACTTTACTCTCCACTACCCCCCACCACTGCCCCCCACCACTGCCCCCCACCACTGCCCCCCACCACCACGTTTACCAGAGTTTGTGCGATCACCACAAGTTGTCGTGCGTGCGTGCGTGCGTGCGTGCGTGGTTCACCCAGCGATTCCTTGGCAAAAAGGCTACGGTTATCCACGATGTGTTTAAACACATCTTAATGTCAACCGCCCCCCCCCGTGTTATACTCTGTGTTTCTTTCGGTAAAGTCACTCAGCTCGAAAAGTAATTTTCTTTTTAAATCTTTTATATTGAGTTAGCTCGCTCGCTCGCTCGCTCGCTTAGGACCGTGCAAATCTTTCGGTCGTTTTTTTAACCCACTTCCCGTGATCCAATCGAGCCGACACATTTTGCACGCAGACTCGTTGTGCGTGACAATGAATTTTCGTGAAAAAAAAATTCCTAAATTTTACACTGTTTAGGGGAAAACATTTTTAAGTATTTAATTACCAATTGGTTAATGCTGGCACACAATCATCTGACCCATAGGTGGCAGCAATCTCAAGCCAGAGGACGAGAGGACTCTAGCCGCCACGCATATAAAGGATTTAGAGTGAAAAACTTTGTTTTTACTGGTTATACTTGTTACCGTTGTCACGATTGAGGACTCCCGTATCTGGCTCGGTTCTGGCTCGGTTCTGGCTCGGTTCTGGCTCGGGTCTGGCTCGGTTCTGGCTCGGTTTTGGCTCGGGTCTGGCTCGGTTCTGGCTCGGGTCTCTCTGTAGTGGTGGGGGGGGGGGGGGTAGTGGTGGTTTTGGTTTAGCGTTCTGCAGAGCGAGTAGCGAGTAGATAGAAAAACAACAATGTGATTTTGTAATGTTGTTATTTTTCTACCTACGCGAGTTGACCGAAAGACCCAGAGAGGAGTGTGGATCCCTGCGGTCACGAAATGCTCAAGTCGAGATTTCACCTCCCGTGTTATTGTCGGAAGTGGTGGTACGAGCACACGTGCGCATTTTTTATATTTCACAACTTTAAGAACTATTCGTGGTTCTTTTCGGTAAAGTCATCGCGTAGAAGGGAAATAATAAAATAATAAAAATTTAACATAATAAAATACAATTCTTGGTTCTTTCGGTAAAGTCATCGCGTAGAAGGGAAATAATAAAATAATAAAAATAAAACATAACATAAAAATAAAGCTAAATAAAATTATTAAAATAAAGCTAAATAAAATAATAAAAATAAAACATAATAAAATTATAAAAATAAAATAATAAAAATAAAACATAATAAAATACAATTCTCACGACGTTTCGGCCACAACGCAAGCAGCCGTCCTCAGGTGAAGAAACAGGTCAGTCGGGAAGACAGCGTCTGAAAACATTCATGAAAACATTCAGACGCTGTCTTCCCGACAGACCTGTTCTTCACCTGAGGACGGCTGCTTGCGTTGTGGCCGAAACGTCGTGAGAATTGTATTTTATTATGTTTCATTTTTATTATTTTATTATTTCCCTTTGTGAGAATTGTATTTTATTATGTTTTATTTTTATTATTTTATTATTTCCCTTTGTGAGAATTGTATTTTATTATGTTTCATTTTTATTATTTTATTATTTCCCTTCTACGTGGTGACTTTACCGAAAGAACCAAGAAGATGAATCCCTGCAGTCACGAAAGAAGCTTCAAATCGAAATTTAACTTTTAAGAACCACCACAAAAACGCGTCCCATGATGCAGCTGTTGCTCCCAATCTAGGCCTCGGCAAGGTAAGGTAATTTACTTACCCCTTTTTACCGGGTTAAAGGGTCAAGGTAAAGGTGCCGACATGCTCCAAGGGGTAGGGTAAAGGGTAGGGTAAAGGGTAGGGTAAAGGCAGAGGTCGCAACCGGGTACCCGATACCCGTACCCTACCCGATACCCGGCTACCCGTACCCGGCCGGGTACGGGTGCCCGTTTGGGACCCTGGTGCGGCCGGGTACGGGTAGGCCGTGAGTCACATGGTGAGTCGCCGTGTGTCACTCATTTCCCAACGTCTTGTCTCTTCTCACAATTCAAGTTCCTAGAATGAACCCACCCGCGCCTGCAACGTGGCTTCATCCCAGAGGTCGCAATCGGGTACCCGATACCCGTACCCTACCCGATACCCGGCCGGGTACGGGTAGGGTACGGGTACGGCCGGGTACGGGTACCCATTTGCGACCCTGGTGCGGCCGGGTACGGGTACGGGTATGGAATCAAAACCCGTTTGCGACCTCTGGGTAAAGGTGAGCTCGTTGCTTTATATTGGTAGAAACCACCTGGTTCCACCAGCCCACACGGGATTATTGTGTCCGTCCGTCGTGCATCCAAAAATGGGAGGGGGGAGGGGCTGGGTGGGGAGGGTGGCGAGGGGCTGGGTGGGGAGGGGCTGGGTGCGGAGGAGCTGGGTGGGGAGGGGCTGGGTGGGGAGGGGCTGGGTGGGGAGGGTGGGTAAGGGCTGGGTGGCAGGGGTGGGGCTGGGTGGGGAGGGACTGGGTGGAGAGGGAGGGGCTGGGTGGGGAGGGTGGCGAGGGGCTGGGTGGGGAGGGGCTGGGTGGCAGGGGTGGGGCTGGGTGGGGAGGGGCTGGGTGGAGAGGGTGGGGCTGGGTGGGAAGGGTGGCGATGGGTGGGGAGGGGCTGGTCACCCCGGGGTGCCCTTATAAAACTCAACGTTTCACCTACTCACGCCGGCTTGTGCCCACCCTCACAGTCGGGCATATTTGCGGAATACACCACCACGCCGTTGACCCTGCAGGCCATTGACCGAGCATCCCGACGTTCCTACCAGCTCCCTCCGCAGGAATGTGTTTACCTTTTGCCATACCGAGGCATAACCCGAGCTCTAGGAAGTGATGTCTTGACCTAAAGCTTTCGTAACTGCAGGAATGAACATTCTTTAATAAGTAATGGGACTTATTTTCTTATCGGTAAAGTCACGGTTCGAAAAATAGCATTACAAAATCATGTTATGTTTCTATTCATACTATTTGGGTCTTTAGGTAAAGTCACGTAGAATGGAAATAAAAAAATAATAACAATAAAATAATTCTCACGACGTTTCGGCCACAACGCAAGCAGCCGTTCTCAGGTGGAGAACAGGTGGTGAGAATTACTTAATTGTTTTATTTTTATTATTTTATTATTTCCCTTCTACGTGTGATGACTTTACCGAAAGAACCAAGAAGATGAATCCCTGCTGCAGTCACGAAAGCTTTAAATCGAAATCTTTAGGTAAAGTAACTTAGATAGAAACATAATATTATTTTTAAATCCTTTATATTAAGTTCGCTTGCTTAGGACCGTGCAAAATCTTTCGGTCGTTTTTTAACCCACTTCCCGTGATCCAATCGAGCTGACATTTTCCACACAGACTCGTTGTGCGTGACAATTAATGTTCGTGGAATTTTGTTTCTCCAAAATTTTACACTTTTTAGGACAAAAATATTCTGTTTAATTACCAATTGCTTAATGGTGCAATGCAATCATCTGACCCATAGGTGGCAGCCATCTCAAGCCAGAGGACGAGAGGACTCTAGCCGCCACGCATATAAAGGATTTATAGTGAAAAACTTTGTTTTTACTGGTTATACTTATTAAAGTTCGCCTTCTAGCGTTCTCCGATGCGACACTGCGAGTTTGACTGGGCCATCGGGGCGAGGCTGTAGGGCAATTGGTTTCGAAGATGATGCTTGTAACATTATCAATAAGTTTTCGTTATCACAGTGTTCTCCGCGCGTGTGATTCATGAAGTCACTCTCTTCTGTGCGAGAGCTGCAAGAAAAGCCATCTCCTGGCAAACGCGACGACTTCCTGGGAAGTATCATGTTGTCAGGAGAGGGTTTTTTTTTTTGAGTACCAAATACATTTATTTACTTTAACCTTTCAAAATGCGTCCTGCCCAATGCTGTGTGTGTGTGTGTGGTGCCGTAGGGGGGTAGGGCTTCAAGGTGAATCGATTTAAAATCGATTAATTGCAATTTGAAACGATTCGATAAGCAAAATCGCAAAGGCTGCGATTTTTTTTTCGATTTTGAAAAGTCCCATTTACTTATTGGAATTGTTTTATTATAACTTGATTTAGTGAACGTAACAATTGTTCCATCTTCTTGGTTCGTTTGTCGCATTGCAGAACAGGGGACTAAACCCCCGAGGAGTTTTTCACCACCCACACCTTACGAACGCCCTTCCGATCGCAAACTCAAATCTACAGCAGCAGGCGTCGTCAGGGTCGGGATCGAACCCACGACCTCCTGCAGACCAGGAGAGGTAGTCTACATCTCTAGCTACCGTGATGATGATGAGAGAGAGACACAGACTCCAAATCTACAGCAGCAGGCATCGTCAGGGTCGGGATCGAACCCACGACCTCCTGTGTACCAGGCGAGGTAGTCAACATCTAGCCACTGTGATGATGAGACGCAGACTCCAAATATACAGCAGCAGGCGTCGTCAGGGTCGGAATCGAACCCACGACCTCCTGCGTACCAGGCGAGGTAGTTAACATCTCCTAGCCACCGTGATGATGATGAGAGAGAGAGACACAGACTCCAAATATACAGCAGCAGGCGTCGTCAGGGTCGGAATCGAACCCACGACCTCCTTCATACCAGGCGAGGTAGTTAACATCTCCTAGCCACCGTGATGATGAGAGAGAGACACAGACTCCAAATCTACAGCAGCAAGCGTCGTCAGGGTCGGGGTCGAACCCACGACCTCCTGCGTACCAGGCGAGGTAGTCAACATCTCCTAGCCACCGTGATGATGATGAGAGAGAGAGACACAGACTCCAGGCGTCGTCAGGGTCGGGATCGAACCCACGACCTCCTGCAGACCAGAAGAGGAAGTTCACTTGCGATCGCCCAAATCGCTGCTCCCAAAGCGAGGTGTGTGTGTGTATACAGCTCAGTAGGCATTGCCTGGTCAAATAAAAATGAGTTTGGGAGATTTTTTTTATTACGTAAATTTATTCATGCAGACAGTGGTGGTGGTTGTGGTGGTTACTGGCAAGGAACCGGGGGCTGGGAGATACCAGGGGCTGGGAGATACCAGGGGCTGGGAGACACCAGGGGCTGGGAGACACCAGGGGCTGGGAGCTTCTGGGGTGCGCGCGTCAAAGATTCATCAAGAAACGGCGTCAAAGACTCGTCAAGAAACGGCGTCGAAGATTCATCAAGAAACGGCATCAAAGATTAATCAAGAAACGGATTCATCAAGAAACCGCGTCGAAGATTCATCAAGAAACGGCGTCAAAGATTAATCAAGAAACGGATTCATCAAGAAACCGCGTCGAAGATTCATCAAGAAACGAAGATTCATCAAGAAACGGCATCAAAGATTAATCAAGAAACGGATTAATCAAGAAACGGCGTCAAAGATTCATCAAGAAACGAAGATTCATCAAGAAACGGCATCAAAGACTCATCAAGAAACGGATTCATCAAGAAACGGCGTCAAAGATTCATCAAGAAACGAAGATTCATCAAGAAACGGCATCAAAGACTCATCAAGAAACGGATTCATCAAGAAACGGCGTCAAAGATTCATCAAGAAACGAAGATTCATCAAGAAACGGCATCAAAGATTAATCAAGAAACGGATTAATCAAGAAA
The DNA here is from genome assembly GCF_965212315.1 of Lampetra planeri. Taxonomy (NCBI): domain Eukaryota; kingdom Metazoa; phylum Chordata; class Hyperoartia; order Petromyzontiformes; family Petromyzontidae; genus Lampetra; species Lampetra planeri. Next base: position 16,467 of record NW_027614421.1, on the reverse strand, counting down.
CGGCGTCAAAGATTCATCAAGAAACGAAGATTCATCAAGAAACGGCATCAAAGACTCATCAGGAAACGGATTCATCAAGAAACGGCGTCAAAGATTCATCAAGAAACGAAGATTCATCAAGAAACGGTGTCGGAGATTTATCAAGAAACGGATTCATCAAGAAACGGCGTCAAAGATTCATCAAGAAACGAAGATTCATCAAGAAACGGTGTCAAAGATTCATCAAGAAACGAAGATTCATCAAGAAACGGCGTCAAAGATTCATCAAGAAACGGATTCATCAAGAAACGGCGTCAAAGATTCATCAAGAAACGAAGATTCATCAAGAAACGGATTCATCAAGAAACGGCGTCAAAGACTCATCAAGAAACGGATTCATCAAGAAACGGCGTCGAAGATTCATCAAGAAACGGATTCATCAAGAAACGGCGTCAAAGACTCATCAAGAAACGGATTCATCAAGAAACGGCGTCAAAGACTCATCAAGAAACGGATTCATCAAGAAACGGCGTCAAAGATTCATCAAGAAACGAAGATTCATCAAGAAACGGCATCAAAGACTCATCAAGAAACGGATTCATCAAGAAACGGCGTCAAAGATTCATCAAGAAACGAAGATTCATCAAGAAACGGCATCAAAGATTAATCAAGAAACGGAGATTCATCAAGAAACGGATTCATCAAGAAACCGCGTCGAAGATTCATCAAGAAACGAAGATTCATCAAGAAACGGCATCAAAGATTAATCAAGAAACGGATTCATCAAGAAACGGCGTCAAAGATTCATCAAGAAACGAAGATTCATCAAGAAACGGCATCAAAGATTAATCAAGAAACGGATTAATCAAGAAACGGCGTCAAAGATTCATCAAGAAACGAAGATTCATCAAGAAACGGCATCAAAGACTCATCAGGAAACGAAGATTCATCAAGAAACGGCATCAAAGATTAATCAAGAAACGGATTCATCAAGAAACGGTGTCGGAGATTTATCAAGAAACGGATTCATCAAGAAACGGCATCAAAGATTAATCAAGAAACGAAGATTCATCAAGAAACGGTGTCGGAGATTTATCAAGAAACGGATTCATCAAGAAACGGCGTCAAAGATTCATCAAGAAACGAAGATTCATCAAGAAACGGTGTCAAAGATTCATCAAGAAACGAAGATTCATCAAGAAACGGCGTCAAAGATTCATCAAGAAACGAAGATTCATCAAGAAACGGCATCAAAGATTAATCAAGAAACGGAGATTCATCAAGAAACGGATTCATCAAGAAACCGCGTCGAAGATTCATCAAGAAACGAAGATTCATCAAGAAACGGCATCAAAGATTAATCAAGAAACGGATTCATCAAGAAACGGCGTCAAAGATTCATCAAGAAACGAAGATTCATCAAGAAACGGCATCAAAGATTAATCAAGAAACGGATTAATCAAGAAACGGCGTCAAAGATTCATCAAGAAACGAAGATTCATCAAGAAACGGCATCAAAGACTCATCAGGAAACGAAGATTCATCAAGAAACGGCATCAAAGATTAATCAAGAAACGGATTCATCAAGAAACGGTGTCGGAGATTTATCAAGAAACGGATTCATCAAGAAACGGCATCAAAGATTAATCAAGAAACGAAGATTCATCAAGAAACGGTGTCGGAGATTTATCAAGAAACGGATTCATCAAGAAACGGCGTCAAAGATTCATCAAGAAACGAAGATTCATCAAGAAACGGTGTCAAAGATTCATCAAGAAACGAAGATTCATCAAGAAACGGCGTCAAAGATTCATCAAGAAACGGATTCATCAAGAAACGGCGTCAAAGATTCATCAAGAAACGAAGATTCATCAAGAAACGGATTAATCAAGAAACGGCGTCAAAGACTCATCAAGAAACGGATTCATCAAGAAACGGCGTCGAAGACTCATCAAGAAACGGATTCATCAAGAAACGGCGTCGAAGATTCATCAAGAAACGGATTAATCAAGAAACGGCGTCAAAGACTCATCAAGAAACGGATTCATCAAGAAACGGCGTCGAAGATTCATCAAGAAACGGATTAATCAAAAAACGGTGTCAAAGATTCATCAAGAAACGGATTCATCAAGAAACGGCGTCAGCTGACTACTACGACGACGGTGGAGGCGGCGGGGGGGGGGGCGCCCGCCCGCCCCTCGGCGGAGACCGAAGAAGCCTCGGCCTTCCCGCCGCCCGTCCGCCCCCCGGCGGCCTCCACCCAGAGCCGCTTGGCCCGCCTCATCCTGCGGCCATAGATGTCGCGGTAGCAGCCGACGGCGCCGTTGAGGAGCCTCGCCACGCGGGCGCTGCGCCGACGGTCGGCGTCGCCCTCGCCGAAGATGGCCGCCGCCCGGCGCACGTGGGCCAAGGCCTGAGCCAGCCGGCGGGCGCTCGGCGCGGCCTCCCGCTCCCCGCCGCCCTCCTCCGCCGCCGGCGGTCGTTCGTCCAGCCGCATCAACGCCTCCTCCTCCACCTCCTCCTCCACCTCCTCCTCCACCTCCTCGTCCTCCTCCTCGTCGTCCTCATCGTCGTCGTCGTCGTTGTCCGGGGCGGGCGCGTCGCGGACGCACGCCGGCCACAGCGCGCGCCAGGCGGCGTTCATGCACGCGGGCGGCACGCCGGCCCACGCCTCGGCGATGGCGTCGACGGCATCGCCGACGCTGAAGCTTCGCCACGCCGGCTCCGGCTCCACCGGCTCCGGCTCCGGCTCTGGCACCGGCTCCGGCACCGGCTCCTCCTCATCGTCGGCGGTGGCGGTGGCGGTAGCCGTGGACGCCACCGCGGGAGGGCAGCCCTCCCCCTCGTCTCCTGCGGTGGCCGCCCCTCTTCCAACTGACGCCCTCAATCCGACGGCCGCCCCCCTTCTGGCGAGTGCCCCTCCTCCGGTGACTGCCCCCAATCCGGCAACTGCCCCCAATCCGGTAACTGCTCCCAATCCGGCAACTGCCCCCAATCCGGCGACTGCTCCTTCTCGGGTGACTGCCCCCACTCCAGCGGCAGCTGTCCCTCCTCCAACTGCCGCCCCTCTAGCGGCGGCCGCCCCCCTTCTAGCGGCAGAGACGGCCGCCCCCCCTCCGGCGAGTTCCCCTCCTCCGGCAACTGCTCCTTCTCGGGTGACTGCCCCCACTCCAGCAGCAGCTGTCCCTCCTCCAACTGCCGCCCCTCTAGCGGCGGCCGCCCCCCCTCCTCCGGCGGAGACGGCGGGGGCGTCCCGCCGCAGGTAGCGCTCCTTGAAGGCGGCGATGGCCCCCCGGCGCATGGGCTGCACGAGCGAGGCGGCGTCGGGCGGCAGGAAGACGACGCGCACGTCCTCCGATAGGGCCGCGACGCCCGCCGGGTGCGCGGCTGCGCCGTCCACCACCAGCAGGGCGCGGAACGGGAGGCCCTGGCGGGCGCAGTAGTCCCGCAGCTCGTCGTGCAGCGGCCCCGCGAACCACTCGAGGAAGATTGCCCCCGTGATCCAGCCCCGGGCGTCCGAGCGCCACACCACGGGCAGCTCGCCCTTGGGGCGGCCCCGGAGGGCCCGCGGCGTCTCCGAGTGGTAGACCACCAGCGGCCGCAGCTTCAGGTCGCCCGCCGCGTTGCCGCCCAGGAGCAGGGTGCAGCGGTCCCTGGGGGGAGGGGCGGCCGACCCGCGGGACGCCCCGCGGGCAGCCCCCGCCCCCGCCCCCGCCCGCCTCCACAGCAGGCTGGTCTCGTCCACGTTGAGCACCTGCTTGGGCGAGTAGCCGCCCGCCTCCACCGTCTCGGCGAAGAGCCGGGCAAAGCGTTCGGCGGAGGCCGCCGCGTCTTGCGGCGGGCCGGCGTCGGCGCCGGCGTCGTCGGCGGCCGCCGCCCCGATGCTGCCGAGGCTGCTGCGTCGCTTGAAGCGTTCGAACCACCCGTGGCTCGCGGCGAAGGCCTTGCCGCCACCGTCGCCCCCCTCCGGGCCCCGCACCTCCGCGTACAGCCCCCGCGCCTTGTCCTGGACGGCCAGCAGGCTGAGGCCCACCCCTCGGCGGCGCTCGCCGTCGATCCACGCCCGCAGCAGGCGCTCCATCGTCTCCATGGCGGCGGCGCGCGTGCGGCTCGTGCGTGCGGCGCTCGAGGGGTCCACGCTGCGGCAGCTGGCGCGGATGCGCTCGCCGTTGGCGCGGATGGTGCTCAGCGTGGAGCCGGTGAGGCCAAGGGCCCGGCGGATGTCGGCGGCGCGCTCGCCACGCTCGTAGCGACGGAGCACCTCCAGCTTCACGTCCAACGAGATGGAGCGGCGGCGGCGGCGGGCGCTGCTGCCGCCGCTGACGGAGACGGCGGTGGTGCCGGCGCTCATGACTGTTTAGCCCGGCGAGAAGAACGGCGACTGAGCGGAGGTTTGCCGCCCAGCCCGGCAAGGGGTGTCGACCGAGGACGTAGCGGAGCGGAGGGGTTGTGGGTCACGGCGCACGTGTGTGTGTGTGTCACCGTGTGTGTGTGTGCGTCACCGTGTGCGTGTGTGCGTCACCGCGTGTGTGTGTCACTGCGTGTGTGTCACCGCGTGTGTCACCGCGTGTGTGTCACCGAGTGCGTCACTGCGTGTGTGTGTGTGTATGTCACCGCGTGTGTCACTGCGTGTGTGTGTGTGTGTCACCGCGTGTGTCACCGCGTGTGTGTCACCGAGTGTGTCACTGCGTGTGTGTGTGTGTGTCACCGCGTGTGTCACCGCGTGTGCGTCACCACGTGTGTGTGTGCGTCACCACGTGTGTGCGTCACCACGTGTGTGCGCGGGGGCAGGGGGGCGAGCCGCACCGACGGACGTCAGCTGAGCGGCTTCTCCGGGGGCTCGTTCGGGTGCAACGGATTTTATTCGCTTCCATCCGTACGTCCGTCGTCGCGCGAGAGAGAGGGGAGACAGGAGAGGGGTGGAGAGGAGAGAGGGGTGGAGAGGAGAGAGGGGTGGAGAGGAGAGAGGGGGAGATGTGAGAGAGGGGTGGAGAGGAGAGAGGGGTGGAGAGGAGAGAGGGGTGGAGAGGAGAGAGGGGTGGAGAGGAGAGAGGGGGAGATGTGAGAGATGTGAGAGATGAGAGAGAGAGTGAGATGAGAGGGACCGAGGCTTCTACTCAGACAGACCCACAGGGATGGCGGACACCATCACGGTCTGGACGCCTGCCGGCGCTGCCGCTCCTGGGCGTGCTGACGGTTCTTCCAGCGATTCGCTTCGTACTGGGGATCACACCACACACCACACATTACACACACACCACACACACCACACCACACATTACACATTACACACACACCACACACACCACACCACACACCACACACCACACATTACACACACACCACACACACCACACCACACACCACACATTACACACACACCACACACACCACACCACACACCACACATTACACATTACACACACACCACACACACCACACCACACACTACACACCACACACACCACACCACACACCACACACTACACACCACACCACACACCACACATTACACATTACACACACACCACACTACACACCACACACACCACACCACACACCACACACTACACACCACACCACACACCACACACCACACACCACACATTACACATTACACACACCACACTACACACCACACACATTACACACACACCACACACATTACACACATTACACACACACTACACTACACACACCACACTACACACATTACACACACACCACACACCACACACACACTACATTACACACATTACACACATTACACACATTACACATTACACACACACTACACTACACACACTACACTACACACATTACACACATTACACACTACACACATTACACACATTACACACATTACACACATTACACATTACACACACACTACACTACACACATTACACTACACACACTACACACATTACACACATTACACTACACACACTACACACACTACACACATTACACACATTACACACATTACACACATTACACACATTACACACTACACACACACTACACTACACACATTACACTACACACACTACACACACTACACACATTACACACATTACACACATTACACATTACACACACATTACACTACACACACTACACACATTACACACATTACACACACACCACACACCACACACACATTACACACACACTACACTACACACATTACACACACACTACACTACACACATTACACACACACATTACACACATTACACACATTACACACATTACACACACACATTACACACACACTACACACACCACACACCACACACACATTACACACACACTACACTACACACATTACACACACACTACACTACACACATTACACTACACACACTACACACATTACACACATTACACACATTACACACACACCACACACCACACACACATTACACACACACTACACTACACACATTACACACACACTACACTACACACACCACACTACACACATTACACACATTACACACTACACACATTACACACATTACACACATTACACACACACCACACTACACACATTACACACACTACACACATTACACACATTACACACTACACACATTACACACATTACACACACACTACACACACTACACACATTACACACATTACACACACACTACACTACACACATTACACACACACTACACTACACACACCACACTACACACACTACACACATTACACACATTACACACACACTACACTACACACATTACACACACACTACACTACACACACCACACTACACACATTACACACATTACACACACACTACACACACTACACACATTACACACATTACACACACACTACACTACACACATTACACACACACTACACTACACACACCACACTACACACATTACACACATTACACACACACTACACTACACACATTACACACATTACACACACTACACACACCACACTACACACATTACACACATTACACACACACTACACTACACACATTACACACATTACACACACACTACACTACACACATTACACACATTACACACACACCACACTACACACATTACACACATTACACACACACTACACTACACACATTACACACATTACACACACACTACACTACACACACTACACACATTACACACACTACACACACCACACTACACTACACACACACCACACTACACACATTACACACATTACACACACACTACACTACACACACCACACATTACACACATTACACACACACCACACATTACACACACACTACACTACACACACCACACATTACACACATTACACACACACCACACATTACACACACACTACACTACACACATTACATTACACACTACACACACCACACATTACATACTACACATACACATTACACACACACCACACACACCACACATTACACACTACACATACACACTACACATTACACTACACATTACACACACACCACACATTACACATACACACACCACACCACAAGTGGGTGAGCGAGCGAGCGGGAGAGTGAGCGAGCGAGCGGGAGAGTTGGCGAGCGAGCGGGAGAGTTGGCGAGCGAGCGAGTGGGCGAACTTCCCATCTACGTGACTTTACCGAAAGAACCAAGAAGATGAGTTGGGGAATGAGTGAGCGAGTGAGCGAGTGGGTGGATGAGCGAGCGAGTGGGTGAATGAGTGAGCGAGTGAGTGGGTGGGTGAACGAGTGGGGGAATGAGTGAGCGAGTGAGCGAGTGGGTGGATGAGCGAGCGAGTGAGTGGATGAGTGAGCGAGTGAGTGGGTGGGTGAACGAGTGGGGGAATGAGTGAGCGAGTGAGCGAGTGGGTGGATGAGCGAGCGAGTGGGTGGATGAGTGAGCGAGTGGGTAAATGAGTGAGCGAGTGAGTGGGTGGGTGAACGAGTGGGGGAATGAGTGAGCGAGTGAGCGAGTGGGTGGATGAGCGAGCGAGTGAGTGGGTGGGTGAACGAGTGGGGGAATGAGTGAGCGAGTGAGCGAGTGGGTGGATGAGTGAGCGAGTGAGTGGGTGGGTGAACGAGTGGGGGAATGAGTGAGCGAGTGAGCGAGTGGGTGGATGAGCGAGCGAGTGGGTGGATGAGTGAGCAAGTGGGTGAATGAGTGAGCGAGTGAGTGGGTGGGTGAACGAGTGGGGGAATGAGTGAGCGAGTGAGCGAGTGGGTGGATGAGCGAGCGAGTGAGTGGGTGGGTGAGCGAGTGGGTGAATGAGTGAGCGAACGAGTGGGTGAACGAGTGGCTGAGTGAGCGAGCGAGCGAGTGGGTGGATGAGTGAGCGAGTGGGTGAATGAGTGAGCGAGTGAGTGGGTGAACGAGTGGGGGAATGAGTGAGCGAGTGAGCGAGTGGGTGGATGAGCGAGCGAGTGGGTGGATGAGCGAGCGAGTGGGTGAATGAGTGAGCGAACGAGTGGGTGAACGAGTGGCTGAGTGAGCGAGCGAGCGAGTGGGTGGATGAGTGAGCGAGTGGGTGAATGAGTGAGCGAACGAGTGAGTGAACGAGTGGGTGAGTGAGCGAGCGAGCGAGTGGGTGGATGAGTGAGCGAGTGGGTGAATGAGTGAGCGAGTGAGCGAGTGGGTGGATGAGCGAGCGAGTGGGTGGATGAGCGAGCGAGCGAGTGGATGAGTGAGCGAGTGGATGAGTGAGCGAGTGGGTGAGCGAGTTGGCGAGCGAGCGGGTAAACGAGTGGGTGAGTGAGCGAGCGAGTGAGCGAGTGAGCGAGTGAGCGAGCGAGTGGGTGAGTGAGTGAGCGAGCGAGCGAGCGTGCGGCCGAGCGTCCTCACCTCCCCCTTGAGGCAGACGCGCATCTCCCGGTCGATGGCGTTGCACTGGCCAGTGAACTTGAGCCACGGGTACTGGGCAAAGAGACGCAGGGCACAAGGTCAGTCCCACCCCACACACACCACACACACCACACACACACACACCACACACACACACACCACACACACCACACACACACACACCACACACACCACACACACACACCACACACACACCACACACACCACACACACACCACACACACCACACACACACCACACACACACACACCACACACACACCACACACACACCACACACACCACACACACACACACCACACACACACCACACACACCACACACACACCACACACACACACCACACACACACACACCACACACACACACCACACACACACACACCACACACACCACACACACACACACCACACACACCACACACACACACACCACACACACCACACACACACACCACACACACACCACACACACCACACACACACCACACACACCACACACACACCACACCACACACACCACACACACACCACACACCACACACATACACACCACACACACACCACACCACACACCACACACATACACACCACACACACACCACACACATACACCACACATACACCACACACACCACACACACACCACACACACCACACACACACCACACACACACACCACACACACCACACACACACACCACACACACCACACACACACACCACACACACCACACACACACACCACACACACCACACACACCACACACACCACACACACACCACACACACACCACACACACCACACACACACACCACACACACACCACACACACACCACACACACCACACACCACACACACACCACACACACCACACACACCACACACACCACACACACCACACACACCACACACACACCACACATCACCCACACCACCCCACACACACCACCCACCCACCCCACCCACACCACCCACCAATACCATAGTATAGTAGTGTAGTGTATAGTGTAGTGTAGTGTATAGTGTATAGTAGTGTATTGTGTAGTGTATAGTAGTGTAGTGTATAGTGTAGTGTGTAGTAGTGTAGTGTATAGTAGTGTAGTGTATAGTGTGTAGTGTAGTGTGTAGTAGTGTATAGTGTAGTGTATAGTGTAGTATATAGTGTAGTGTATAGTAGTGTAGTGTATAGTAGTGTAGTGTATAGTGTGTAGTGTAGTGTGTAGTAGTGTATAGTGTAGTGTATAGTAGTGTAGTGTGTAGTGTAGTGTGTAGTGTAGTGTATAGTGTAGTATATAGTGTAGTGTATAGTAGTGTATAGTAGTGTAGTGTATAGTGTAGTGTATAGTAGTGTAGTGTATAGTGTAGTGTATAGTAGTGTAGTGTGTAGTGTAGTGTGTAGTGTAGTGTATAGTGTAGTATATAGTGTAGTGTATAGTCGTGTATAGTAGTGTAGTGTATAGTGTAGTGTATAGTAGTGTAGTGTATAGTAGTGTATAGTAGTGTATAGTATTGTAGTGTGTAGTGTAGTGTATAGTAGTGTAGTGTATAGTGTAGTGTATAGTAGTGTATAGTGTAGTGTATAGTGTAGTGTGTAGTGTATAGTAGTGTATAGTGTAGTGTATAGTGTAGTGTATAGTGTATAGTAGTGTATAGTGTAGTGTATAGTAGTGTAGTGTATAGTGTAGTGTATAGTGTATAGTAGTGTATAGTGTATAGAAGTGTAGTGTATAGTGTAGTGTATAGTGTAGTGTATAGTGTAGTGTATAGTGTAGTGTGTAGTGTATAGTGTAGTGTATAGTGTAGTGTATAGTAGTGTAGTGTATAGTAGTGTATAGTGTATAGAAGTGTAGTGTATAGTGTAGTGTATAGTGTAGTGTATAGTGTATAGTGTAGTGTATAGTGTAGTGTATAGTGTAGTGTATAGAGTAGTGTATAGTGTAGTGTATAGTGTAGTGTATAGTGTAGTGTATAGTGTAGTGTATAGTGTATAGTAGTAGTGTATAGTGTAGTGTATAGTGTAGTGTATAGTGTAGTGTATAGTGTAGTGTATAGAGTAGTGTATAGTGTAGTGTATAGTGTAGTGTATAGTGTAGTGTATAGTGTAGTGTATAGTAGTGTATAGTGTAGTGTAGAGAGAGACAAGCGAGATGGATGTTGCGTGTCACCTGCTGATGGCAGGCCTTGAGCTGCGCTATGATGGCGTTGCAGGTGTCCGTGTGGAGGTGAGGAGACAGGTCCGAGTGCATCGTAGAGCAGGCGGCGGAGGTGAGGAGGTGGTGAGGAGGTGGTGAGGTGGTGGTGAGGTGGTGGTGGTGGTGAGGTGGTGGTGGTGAGGAGGTGGTGAGGAGGTGGTGGTGGTGAGGTGGTGGTGGTGAGGAGGTGGTGAGGAGGTGGTGAGGAGGTGGTGAGGTGGTGGTGAGGTGGTGGTGGTGAGGAGGTGGTGAGGAGGTGGTGGTGGTGAGGAGGTGGTGGTGGTGGTGGTGGTGAGGAGGTGGTGGTGGTGGTGGTGGTGAGGAGGTGGTGAGCAGGTGGTGGTGAGGTGGTGGTGGTGGTGAGGTGGTGGTGGTGGTGGTGGTGAGGAGGTGGTGGTGGTGGTGGTGGTGAGGAGGTGGTGAGGAGGTGGTTGTGAGGTGGTGGTGGTGGTGAGGAGGTGGTGGTGGTGAGGTGGTGTTGGTGAGGAGGTGGTGAGGTGGTGGTGGTGAGGTGGTGGTGAGGAGGTGGTGGTGAGGTGGTGGTGGTGGTGGTGAGGTGGTGGTGGTGGTGGTGGTGAGGAGGTGGTGGTGGTGGTGGTGAGGAGGTGGTGAGGAGGTGGTGGTGAGGTGGTGGTGGTGGTGGTGAGGAGGTGGTGGTGGTGGTGGTGGTGAGGTGGTGGTGAGGTGGTGGTGGTGGTGGTGGTGAGGTGGTGGTGGTGGTGGTGAGGTGGTGGTGGTGAGGAGGTGGTGGTGGTGGTTGTGGGCCGGGCGACGAAGCTATGGGGGAATTTCAGTGGGAAGAGATCCTACACAGACAGTACATCACACACACACACACTTACACATACACACACTCACTTACACTCACACACACACTCACTCACACACTCACTCACACATACACACTTACACATACACACACACTCACACACTCACTCACACATTCACACATTCACATACACACACACTCACACACTCACTCACACATTCACACATTCACACATACACACACATACACACTTACACATACACACCATCACTCACACACACACACTCACTTACTCACACATACACACACACACTTACACACTCACTTACTCATATACACACTTACACACTCACTTACTCATATACATACACACACACACACTCACTTACTCATACATACACACACACTTACACACTCACTTACTCACACACACTTACACATACACACACTTACACACTCACTTACACACACACTCACTCACATACACACACACTCACACACTCACTTACACATATACATACACACACATACACACATACACACTTACACACACACTCACTCACTTACACTTACACACACACTCACTCACACACTCACTCACACATTCACACATACACACACATACACACACTTACACACACACTCACTCACATACACACACACTCACACACTCACTTACACATATACATACACACACATACACACATACACACTTACACATACACTCACTCACTTACACTTACACACACACTCACTCACACACTCACTCACACATTCACACATTCACACATACACACACTTACACACTCACTTACTCACATACACACACACTCACACACTCACTTACTCACACACACTTACACATACACACCATCACTCACACACACACACTCACACATTCACACATACACACACTTACACACTCACTTACACACACTCACTCACATACACACACACTCACACACTCACTTACACATACAGACCATCACTCACACACACACACTCACTCACACACTCACTCACACATTCACACATTCACACATACACACACTTACACACACACACACTCACACACTCACTTACACATATACATACACACACATACACACATACACTCACTCACACATTCACACATACACACACTTACACACTCGCATACACACACTCACTCACATACACACACTTACACACATACACACACTCACTTACTTACACATACACACCATCACTCACACACACACTCACACATTCACACATACACACACTTACACACTCACTTACACACACACTCACTCACATACACACACACTCACACACTCACTTACACATATACATACACACACATACACACATACACTCACTCACACATTCACACATACACACACTTACACACATACACACACTCACTCACATACACATACACACACACTCACACATACATACATACACACACTCACATACACACACTTACACACTAGCATACACACACTCAAACACATACACACACTCACACATACATACATACACACACTCACATACACACACTTACACACTAGCATACACACACACGTTCACATATACACATACACACACTCACACATACACACACTCACTTACTTACACATACACACACTCACACATACACACACTCACTTACTCACACATACACACACTCACACATACACTCACACATACACACACATACACACACACACATTTGCACACACACACATTTACACACACACATTTACACACACTCACACGTACACACTCACACGTACACACTCACACGTACACACTCACACGTACACACTCACACGTACACACTCACACATACACAGACACACACACATACACAGACACACACAGACACACAGAGACACACACAGAGACACACACAGAGACACACACAGAGACACACACAGAGACACACGGACACACAGAGACACAGAGAGACACACGGACACACACAGAGACACACAGACACACGTACACACACACAGACACACAGACACACACAGAGACACATACATACACAGACACACACAGACACACACAGACACACACAGACACACACATACACACACACGGGCACACACACAGAGACACACACACAGACACACAGAGACACACATAGACACACACACGGACACACACACAGAGACACACAGACACACTCACACATACACAGACACACACACATACACACACACACAGACACACAGAGACACACACAGAGACACACACACAGAGACACACGGACACACAGAGACACAGAGAGACACACGGACACACACACAGAGACACACAGACACACGTACACACACACACAGAGACACACAGACACACACAGAGACACATACATACACAGACACACAGACACACACAGACACACACACAGAGACACACAGAGATACACACAGACACACACAGAGACACACACACAGACACACACACAAATACACACACAGACACACACAGAGACACACACAGACACACACACTGACACACACACTCACCACCACTCACCACACTCACCACCACCGCTCACTCACCTCCACCACCACTCACCACAACTCACTCACCACTCACTCACCACAACTCACTCACCACTCACTCACCACTCACTCACCAACCTCTTCCATCGCTCACCCACCACTCACTCACCACTCACACTCACCACCACCACCACTCACTCACTCACCACCACTCACTCACCACTCACCACCACCACTCACCACCACACTCACCGACCACCCACTCACCACTCACCACCACTCACCACCACTCACACTCACTCACTCACCACCACTCACTCACCACTCACCACCACCACTCACCACCACACTCACCGACCACCCACTCACCACTCACCACCACTCACCACAACTCACCACTCACTCACTCACCACCACTCACTCACCACTCACCACCACCACTCACCACCACACTCACCGACCACCCACTCACCACCACTCACTCACTCACCACAACTCACCACCACCAACTCACCACCACCACCAACTCACCACCACCAACTCACCACCACCACCAACTCACCACCACCACCAACTCACCACCACCACTCACCACCACTCACCACAACTCACCACAACTCACCACCACTCACCACCACCAACTCACCATCACCACCAACTCACCACCACCACTCACCTCAACGTCACCTTCACTGCGGCCTCAGGCCCCGTGTACAGTGCGGGGCTACCTCGTGTACAGTGCGAAGCGAGCACACCGCTCCCCTCCACCAGAGAGCTCCTCCACCAGAGGGCGCTAGAGACCTCCTTCACCACAGGCCTCCTCCACCAGAGGGCGCTGGAGACCTCCTCCACCACAGGCCTCCTCCACCAGAGGGCGCTAGAGACCTCCACCAGAGAGCTCCTCCACCAGAGGGCGATAGAGACCTCCTCCACCACAGGGCTCCTCCACCAGAGGGCGCTAGAGACCTCCTTCACCACAGGCCTCCTCCACCAGAGGGCGCTGGAGACCTCCTCCACCACAGGCCTCCTCCACCAGAGGGCGCTAGAGACCTCCACCAGAGAGCTCCTCCACCAGAGGGCGCTAGAGACCTCCTCCACCACAGGCCTCCTCCACCAGAGGGCGCTAGAGACCTCCACCAGAGAGCTCCTCCACCAGAGGGCGATAGAGACCTCCTCCACCACAGGCCTCCTCCACCAGAGGGCGCTAGAAACCTCCTCCACCACAGGTCTCCTCCACCAGAGGGCGCTAGAGACCTCCACCAGAGAGCTCCTCCACCAGAGGGCGATAGAGACCTCCTCCACCACAGGTCTCCTCCACCAGAGGGCGCTAGAGACCTCCACCACAGGCCTCCTCCACCAGAGGGCGCTAGAGACCTCCACCACAGGCCTCCTCCACCAGAGGGCGCTAGAGACCTCCTCCACCAGAGAGCTCCTCCACCAGAGGACGCTAGAGACCTCCACCAGAGAGCTCCTCCACCAGAGGGCGCTAGAGACCTCCTCCACCACAGGCCTCCTCCACCAGCGGGCACTAGAGACCTCCACCAGAGAGCTCCACCAGAGGGCGCTAGAGACCTCCACCAGAGAGCTCCTCCATCAGAAGGCGCTAGAGACCTCCTCCACCACAGGCCTCCTCCACCAGAGGGCACTAGAGACCTCCACCAGAGAGCTCCTCCACCAGAGGGCGCTAGAGACCTCCTCCACCACAGGCCTCCTCCACCAGAGGGCGCTAGAGACCTCCACCAGAGAGCTCCTCCACCAGAAGGCGCTAGAGACCTCCTCCACCACAGGCCTCCTCCACCAGAGGGCGCTACAAGCCTCCTCCACCACAGGCCTCCTCCACCAGAGGGCGCTAGAGGCCTCCTCCACCAGAGGGCGCTAGAGACCTCCTCCACCACAGGCCTCCTCCACCAGAGGGCGCCGTCAGTGAGGGAGGGGTGAGTGAGGGGTGAGTGAGCGAGGGGTGAGTGAGTAGTGAGGGGTGAGTGAGTGAGTGAGTGAGGGGGTGAGTGAGGGGGGTGAGTGAGTGAGGGGTGAGTGAGTGAGTGAGGGGTGAGTGAGGGGGTGAGTGAGGGGGGTGAGTGAGGGGGTGAGTGAGGGGTGAGCGAGTGAAGGGTGACTGAGGGGTGAGTGAGTGAGTGAGGGGTGAGTGAGTGAGGGGTGAGTGAGTGAGGGGGT
>NW_027614420.1:0-26626 GCF_965212315.1 Lampetra planeri | reverse complement strand
CACTGTGGTAACAGCGAGAAGCTGACACTCGGCGATGAGTTCTGGTTGGGTCATATAAAGCTCAAGATAGTGGAAACACTTTTTGTGGAGTCTTTTAGATAGAGCCCATTGAGTTACTGCAGTTTGAATGAGCTCATGAGTTCAACAGACAGCGTGAGATTACTAGATGAATGTTGTAAAGCTGAATGCAGGTTGAATGGAAAATGAATATTTAGACACACGGTCAGCTCACCCTGATGTAGAAGTCTCCGTTGTCATCACCAGAGCGGATGCGGAAGGTGTTGTAGGCCGGAGAGACGTTGGTGGCCTGGATCTGGAAGATGTCAGAGGGGACGGAGCGCTCTGAAGTGATGCTCATGTAACGGTGGACGATGGAGAAAGGTAATTCACGACAGGCCGGTTTGTTGACAGGACACACACAGCGGCTGGACACACACACACACACAGAGGAGCAGTCAAATGATTTACATTATCAAGTTGCTTATATGGGGACACATTCTGAACAATTAATTCAAATTGTATGTCATCTCAGTTTCTCCCTGAAAACAGCAGTTCATAAATTCACCAGCAGAGGGGGCCACAGGTGACAGAGCTGCAAAAAAAGTAAAAATGATGAACCACATTTTACACTAAATCATCTGGTAAATGTTATTAGTGACACGCAGCTGTTTGCAATCCAGCACGTTTACATCTGTAAGGGGCTCTTGTTGTTTTTTGTTTCTTTTTGCATTGGACCATGTTCAAAAGAAAAGGTTGGATTCAAGTGAGGAAAAGGTAGTTGGAGTTGGAGTTGCTCAATAGATGATTGATTATATTCTCCACTGATGGCCAGCACTATTTCAATAATTGGTAAAAGGTGTATGAAATTGTAAAAGGGTGTTTCTCCATGAACAAGCCTCCAATGGGTGACACTCACTTCTCCGACACTTGTACATAAGGGTCTTGGCACCGGTTGCTCTCCACACATTGGTATCGTCCGTGAATATTCACACACGTCTGCGTGTCAGTGCACTGATGTTCATCGGTTTCACATTCATTTATATCTGCACAGGAGAAACAGCTTGGGGTGTGAGACAGAATGTGAACAGGACAATTCAGAACGAGCCACTGACTCACACTGACAGCACACAGAGGAAGGTGTTACTTGTGGGCGGAAACAGAGGAGGGTGTGCTTACCCTGGCACAGCCGAGTACCCAGTAGCTGGTATCCCTCTGGGCAAACACACGAGAACTTGCCGGGTTCATTGACACACTGGAACTGGCAGAGGTAACTGGAATAGCTGCACTCATCAATGTCTGTCAAGTCACATTCAGGATTTATTGCTCAGCATTTCAGCAGAAAGCAAACACACCCAGTTCCCAGCAGAGAGACACACATGGATCATTCTCCACGGACACACTTGATTTCTTACCGTTACAAGCAAAGCCATCAGGCCCCAGCTCGTAGCCCTGCTCGCATCGACAAAGGAAGGTGCCGTATGTGTTGTAACACCTCTGAGAGCAGGGAGCCCCCCATGTCACATTCATTCACATCTGCAAGGAGTGAAGGCACAGGGAAGTAATATTTACTCAGTATCGAGCAATGAGTAATATGAACAATTAGTAATACAGTTAACTAAACATCCTGCAAACACCTCTAGGAAGGTAGGAAACGTAATATCAGAATCGGAATCGGGTTTTATTGCCAAGCCTGCAGACACAGACTGTAGCAATGGAGTTAAACTGCAAGCCACAAAAACAAAGAGGAGGGATAATAATAATAATAATAACAACAACAACAATAATAATAATAATAATAATGATAATAATAATAATAATCATCATCATCATCATAGTAATAGTATTCAGAATAATAGTATTCATTGTGTGCATTATTATTTTTATGATTACTACTATTATTAGCATTATTATTATCAATGACAACAACAGCAACAACAATAATGATAATAATAATAATAATAGTGATTTGATTCTTGTTGTTATATTATTATTGTTGTTGTTGTTGTTGTTGTTAATGCTAATAATAGTAGTAATCATAAAAATAATAATGCACACAATGAATACTAGTGGCAATACGAGCAGATAGAAAGATATTATTTTAAATATCTATCTTCTGAGGAGAATGCTCCACATTGGGATCCAGCCAACCTCGTCTCTGTGATGTACATGCAGCCTCCATGGGTTTGATGTGTGACAGTGCATCAAATTATCATATTGACTTACAGAAGCTGCCGGAATGGATTGAAATGATTCTGTCCTGTGAGACTCGTCACTCACCGATGCACGATCTGTTATTCCTGCCAGCTGGAAACCAGGTTCACACTGACAGGAGAAGGAACCGGGGACATTGACGCAGCGATGCTGGCAGTACCTGTACCTGCACTCGTCGATGTCTGACAGAGGAGGAGAGATAGAAGTCAGAGGTAACCTCACATTCCTAAAGTGTATTCCATTCGCTCTTCCAACACGCATATGGGGCGGGGGGGACCAGTTGTTAAAGACATTATCGTTGTTAAAGGCCGCTCTAGTTAAACCATGAAGCAGGCGATCTCACCGATGCACTCTGTGCCGACCTTGCGGTAACCATCCGGGCACTGGCAGGTGAAGGCGCCCAGCGTGTTGATGCACTGCTGGCTGGGCTGGCAGTCATGTTCCTCCCGCTCACACTCATCGACATCTGCGTATGTGGGTGATGTGGGACAGGAGAGTTGTGGTTATTGTGCGCAAACAGACTCATCCAATGTGACTGGGAGAGGCCAGATGAGGTGACACCACAACAGCTGAGAATATCACATCTTCATGAATCACGGTGATGAAGACTGTGCCATCATCCAGCATCTTTCTCTACTGCTCTGGTTTCAAAACACAGCAGCTGTCCTGGTGTGAAATCTGTCAAATTCCTTCAGTGTCTGTCTGCCCCCTGCAGACACATACTCACTCACGCCCACTCAGACTTCACCACCCTGCCTCCCGTTCCAGCACGTGCTACGACCACCTGTCCCTCACAATCTGCGGCCGCTGACAATGCATTTACACAATCACACACATAAACATGCTTAATGGTCAGGCATCCTGTGGCCACCTGTCTACCTCCCACCCCCGGACCCACAAACCAGACACCCACCCACACAGCTGTCTCCCTGTGGCTCGTAGCCCAGGGGGCAGGGGTTCAAGGCTTCGGTGGGTGTGATGGGAGGCTCTGGGGCCGGGATGACTGACGCTGATCGGGGAAGGCACAGGTACCCTCCATAGTGGTTTGAAGCACTTCATCTCCCCTTTGCAGGCATCTGGAATCGTCTCACACTCATTTATGTCTGGAGGTGGGGGGGGGGGCACAGAGACAGGCTTTGACATACAGGCTTAATAAGAAAAAAAAAACGGGGGTAAAGAAGCATTTACCTTTGCAATGCTCAGTCTGAGGGTCCCAGTGATACCCATCTGTGCATTCCTACAACGAGCAGCAGTGTGAGAAAATGGCGGGGGAGAGCGATGTGACCAGCGACTCAGAGCCAAGTAGTTGCATAATATATATTCATGATACATAATAAATCAGTAGGACAGCAGGATAGAGAAACTTGTTTTCTACTGAATTCATGCAGCAGAGTTGAGCCAAAAATTACAAGAAGTCTACTATTAAAAGGGTGTGTGACATTTGAAACTACCAGCCAGACATGTCTCTTCAGGACTGAACTGTGGAAGTGGGTTTATTATCTTTATGGAGAAAAATATTGCTGTGATTTTCATGGATAGAAACGTCCAGCTGAAAGAAACATGGAATGAACTACAACCAAAAATACCCCCCGAACTACCAGAAAACACTGGACAGGGAGCACTGCTGGGGAATATTAAACAAGGAAAAAGATAAATGTTTACAGAGATGAGAAGAAATCTAAGGCCACAGTTTCAGCATAAATAGACTCTGGCATGTATATGACATTTTACTACAGACGAAAGAGGGGAAGCAAAGAGGAAGAAGAGAGAAAGGAAAAGACTCAGGAATAGAGGTTCTTCCATCCTCACCGTGTGGGTGTCACTTTCTGTGTGCGGCTGTGAAATAGCACTGCGGAGGAGCACAGACACACATATGCACGCGCACAAGATGGACACACAAGCACCCTGCATACTAATGCACTAACTGTCGTGAGACTGGATGGAAACACACATAAAACATGCACACAAATGCACACACACACACACACACAGTTATCAGACAGGTGGAGCTGCTTATGGACGAGAGACGCAGCTGACATGTGATGTGCAGAGCAGCCAAGTGGTTTCTGTATTTCAAAGAGAGACAAGAGAAAACACAAAAAGAGAGAATTAGAGACTCAGAATTGAAAAAAAAAATTTGGTACTACACCGGTTGTTCCCACAGCTGAAATGGATCATTTTGCTGCAAAGTGTTGGAGCCAATTTCGAAGTAGCCGGTCAGAATACAAACATAAGCTGCTTCGAGGCGGACCACTGTTTGTGCACCAAACAGTTCGCCCTTGATTGGAGCAGGAATAAATTGAATGAATCTCTCTGCCAGGTAAAAACACAAACATTGTGACGTACACCATCCACCAGATGAAAATAACAAAGTCAACATCCCTGAAATACTTTCATATTAGCTCACAGAAAGCCCTCTGTGCCTTCAGACTGGCAGACTATAACTCCCTGGAATGAGGGGCCTCCAGAGCTTCATTTCTCTGTGTGTCAGAGCGGCGGAGCACACAAATGATATTCATATTAAATTTGTCTTTGTGACAAGAAAGTTTGAGCTGAGGAAGATGTTTGTCCTAGTGTTGTTTTATCCATTTTATCTACAGCGTATCGTGTATGCTCGGTGAGATGATGGCCTGGGCCTCACGCACAACAGACAAAACCTTCCTTCATTTAATGTTCCTGGAGAGAAACTAAGCTGACTCTAAAAATAAACAAATGCCTTATTCCAGCTCCCACAGACCAAAAATGTAGAGCAGGCCAGCTGAATTTAAGGAATAAAAAAAAAAATTCCAAGCAAAGTTGTTTGCAAAGTCAGTGAGCGCCGTTTGCGACGGGTACGTTATAATCACCGCCGCCTGTCTACGTGTACAGACGCACTGCTCTTATGTGGGATCATTGTCGAACTTCATGCTAAAATAACCTGCAGGCCGCACAATGACGTGGATGCTCTAAAATACTAGAGGGTGACATCACAGCCCTTTTGTGAGCCTGGTGTGGTGAAAGCAGCAAACATGCCTTCACCCTGTAAACACGTACGGTAACACATTCCAACGGGCAATCATGAGGCCGCAGTGCGTGACCTCTCTGAATTGGCCCGGCGGACACAAGTAAAAATGTGATCCAAAACCGCCCCAAAAACAAACTGACCGTCCGTCTGGGGTCCAGTCACTCTCTGTGGCCGGCGGGGATGCATGGGTGTTGCCCCGCTCCCGCTAAAGACGAAGAGGTGGTGGACCCTCTGGAATGCCCGTGGCAAGGATGTGGGCGCCATTTCTCAGCTGGGATGCCCTGCCACGGCAGTGGTTCCCAGACTATCGGTTTCTGGAAACCCCCCATGGAGGAAATAAGGGACAGCTGGTACCAAAGCTCCTGCTCCTCTCATCTCAGCATTGTTTAGAGGACGTAAGGAAACGCGGGCATTCATCGTCAAGCCACAGATGAAGACTAACACCTGTCTATTGTTCACATTATGTCCCCTGATGAACTAAACATCTCCTCACATACAAGTACTACTTGGGCTTCGGCCTCTGCAACAGCTGAGTGAGGGACATTTTTAAATTCACACACTCAGCACAATTTAACAAGCAACATGTCAGACAGCTTATAAAAGTGGCCACATGGGCCACACACACACACGTACTGTCACATCTACAGCTTGCGAAGCTTTGTGTTGTTCTGCTTGGCCGTGCATAGAACAGCCTGAGAACACGGTGGCCCAATGCGGTCCAGCTGCGCTTCTGGTACTGGTGGGGCAGTGAACCTGCAAATCCACACACAGCTCAACTCCTGTTCTGGGAAACTCAGTCACTGATGGACAGTGGCCTGCTGGAGAACAGACACAGTGTGATTGAACAAATCCCTCCAGAGAGGGTGATGCTGTTTGTTTGAAGGCCTGTGATGTATCGTGTTTGCTGGCGATGTGACAGCAGCTGGAGCCGCTCTGAGGGGAGCAGCATCCCTCCTGCAGCTACAATAACCTCACCTGACTCATTACAGAGACCATGTTAGCCCATGTTAGCAAGTATTATACTGTATTGGTCATAAAATAAGGTGTCATCCAGTGAGTTTTGTCTGATTGTAGCACCTGCTTTTCCTGTTTAAGAGAGACTCAGCTGAGGACATCCCATAACTGACTCTCTCATAACACAGTGCAATTATATTTGCCCTTTGACTCATTGCTTGTTTTTTTTTCCTCTCAACCCTCCTGTTACAGTCCCTGAAACTCAGCCCGGAGGCAAATTACAGACTGTCAGCCATATTATACCGTCTCCTCCAAGATGTCAAGGGGAATATAGCAGAAGCAGGAGCAGTGGTACAACTGTGACGTGTATGGCCTGTGAAAGAAAACGTTGGTACATTTCACCTCTCTCACTTCCCTCTGCTGTTCTGGCAAAGATAAGTCATCAGCCAGAACTTTATTTGACACCAAGTCCTTTTTATATATTGATGCGTGAAACACAAGACAACTCACAGACCAGTCTCCTCAGCTGGGTTTCCTGTCTCAGTCTGCCTCGGACCAGTGCTGATGGCTGCGTTGGCGTCCCGTCGGCGTCCAGACGTGGTCCCTTCAACTCCTGCTCATGTGACCCTGAGAGAGTGAGTGGAGGACAGCTGGAGCAGCTGAACACATGAGGAGGGAGGGAGTGTGAGCGAGCAAGAGCCGGAGAGAAGGGAGGAGAAAGGGACAGCCCATTTTTACCCCCCCTCTGGCCCCCTGCACTGCCATCCTCCACTCTCCAGACCCCCTTCCCCTGACCCCCCCAGGATGCAGATTCCTGGTGTGCAGGCCAAATACCAAAATTCCAAATCCATACAAATCACAGGCAGAAAAACAACTCACAGATTCACACACATACCCCCCACCCCCAACCCTCCTCCTACAACACACCTGGTTTCATTTAAACTAAACCCAGAGCGCTCCCACCTCCCGCCCTTTTCCAGCCTCCCCTTTTCCATTTACCCCCCATCTATCTATACTTACCTCCCCCGTCTATTCCTTTTTTCCATAAACCAACTAAAAACCTTCCTCGCGTCCAATCTGACATGCAGGATATTTATAGCCGAGGAGAGGGAAGTTAATGGAATGTGGACAAAAATTAGAGCAGAAGAGAAAGTGTGTACAGAGACACAGTTAAAATGGGGCTTCTTATTCCGCAGACTCGTTCTGGGACCAAATTCATAAAACAAACTACCATAATTAACTTTCTGCTCCTTGTTTGTACATGACTTATCCGTTACTGTACTCGTCCCACAGTATTTTTCCTACAAACAAATGGCAGGCTGTTATGTTGCAAACCGCTGAGGATGTTGCTTAACCTACATTTGTCTCACTTCAAGTGTGACTCAACATAAAGTCAAAGGGCAAATTGTCATGACAGCATTTCCGAAAAAAAAACACATGTCTTTTGAAATCTGGACTGGGCTGAAGACTGTCGATGTCTTTAATCTTAGAGCATTTAGTGTCACATTGAAAGCCATTTTATAGCACAGTCATGCTAGTTTTTCTAGCATGACTAGTGTTTCTTTCTGGTTTTGATATAAAACAGTTCAGTTAGCATGACACCGTTGATCAACCCTGTTTCTGGTGGTGGCAGCTGTCATTACAGAAGGATGTTGTTAAAATCACACCGACGACCCCCGGGATGGACCAACTGTGTCAGCCACCCCCCACAAACACACACGGCTGGTCCCTCGTTCCCATGACCACACACAGACTCACAATTTGTAATCCATGACAAATGTAAAATGAAACGATGTGTCCAGGCTGCTCCGGCCCACTGACTTTTTCGGTGTGACTTGTGTTTCTTGTCTCTAATTTCCATCCAACATTTGGCAGATCAGTAAATCCTGATACTAGAATGGCCTATAACATCTCTTCCATAAAACCCAGTAGCCATAACGTAACATCAAAAAGCACAACTTGAAATGACGTCAACACCATGACATTTATGTGTGAATGTTCATTTTATCATTTTATTTACAAATCAAATGAATAGACACTGCAGGGACACAAGAGTGATGAGTGTAGGAATCCATCACAAACAAACAGCGAAAGTACAAACTAAAGAGGCTGAAACAACTGAAATGGGGGTGAGGGGGCGTGTTTTAGTCGTGATACATTTTGAAGATACAGCTTTTGATGACACCCATGTATCTGTCCCACACAACTTGATGTCTGTGGTGGAAAAAGAAGCACAAACAAAGAGTAACGTGTCAGTTAACAGAGAAATGGACTGGAACACTCAGGAGACATTGTGTAATCTGTGAGAAGAGGGTCAGTGTGCTTCATCTTTGTCCCCTTATGTGAGTTTCTTTGCATGAATATGTCTTTGTCAAGCATGTAGAGGTACAGGGCTGTGTAAACCCTTAAGTACATTCCAGAGTGTTTGCATGTGAAACAAGGTAAGTACAGTTTAAGAAATCAGGGGCATGACAGGGTGACACCCACTGGTTGACCGGGGACGACAATATCAGGCAGGATTGGAACATACGACTTTGTGGCTCGGCCCTTTGACTGACCGTCGACGGGTCTATCCTTATTTGGTCAGTTTCTCCAACGCGTGCTACTACAACATGACTAAACTCCAGTCATGTAGATAGACAACCGGGCAATCAGGCAGGGCTGGGGTCACAATCTACATGATAAGCTTTCCTGGAGAAAAGTGCATCGACTCACTTGAATGTGTCGAGCATGTGTGCAGAGTTGGTGTAGTGAGTGAGGTAGAGTCTCATGTCCGCAGCTGTCCATCGGTCGGAACGACACGGCTCAATGAACTGAGGGAGATAACAGAAGGAGGAGGTGTTATAGTCACACCGCGTCAAGGGCAAACCGAACATGTGCCAGGCTTAAAAAAATCAGGTTTATTTATCCACTTTCATTCGCCAAACGTTGTAAAAGTACATACCTTCTCCACAAGATCAATGAAGAAATCCCGTACGTCTTTTGTGTTGGTCAACTTTGCTGCAATGTTAACAAGGCCTCTGGAAAGGTTCTTTACAGTGGAAAAGAGATTTACAAAGTGCAAATTAGGAAGGCAATTCAGTAATAAGTGAAATGTACATGGATTACATCTCTGAGACATTGTTTGTCACCTTAAAATTGGCCTCCATCTCATTAAAAGCTTTAGTTTTGCCCCTGAGAGCTGTACAAACGAGACTAAACCAACAGAACACAGAAAACAGGATGAGGATTCAATCCAACGCTCACATTTCATCAGATACAAATGTAAAAGTTTCTGTGTTTCTGTGACCTTTTGTGTTGATCCAGCAGGTCTTTATCAGAGATTAAAATCTTCAGCTCTTTGAGTTCCTGTAGAAATTCTTTATCTAGATCCACATCCATGTCCTCCACCATGTTATCTGTGATGAAAAGACAAACACGGACATGAAGTGCACGACTTTCACTGCAATCGATACCTGTCCACACAATCTTTCCGTTTTCACACCACTTACATTCTGATGTACTAATTTACTCACATTCCTGTTGCTATGCGGTTACTTATAAATGTGAACTTCATCTTCAGCCTGATAAGGACTCAAAAACCCCGGAGGACCTCTGGTGGTCGACAGACCTCACTGACAGAGGCACTACTGTGAAACCACTCCGGAGTGCAGCAGAAACTGAACAGCACTCTGTCTGTTTTATCAAACTGTTTGGAAAATCAGATTTCCCTCACAGACAAGAGCAACAGGCTCCACAACAACACATGAGATGGTTCAGAGGTGCAGGGATCCTTGGACTCTACTGGATGAATGGAACGCTGTGACAAGTTGGTCACTCTCCTGTGTAGTTCCCCCCTCTGAGGTGACTATCAAAACCCACCAGTCGCCAAGAGGCTGAGCAAGGAGGACAAAGGGTATTTGCCAGACCGCGTCCATAGAGCTAAATAATAAAAACCATAGGCTCCAATGAATGCTGTTTCATTACATTTATTAAGGCTGAAACCCAAACAGTGAAACCCACAAAAAAACTTAAAAAACACAGTGCAAGCAAGCGAGTGTTCAGCAAAAAGTAGCAAGTAGAATGAAATATGGTAGTTACGTCTGTTTGTTATACCCAGTGTTGTCATGAAAAGCATACAAACATTTAATTTTTTGTTGCATGGTGAGCTAAAATGGATGGCGACTGTCATTGTTTTCCAACAGCTATTTTATTATTTTGTTGTTTATTGTGTTGTTCTATGTAAACTGATTTCTTGGGGTAAAGTGGCAGATTACATCATATTACTCTTCTTTCTGCTCCCTTTCATTCAAGATTTGGGAATGTTTGAATGCATATTAAACTATCTTTTAATCAATCAATTCATCAAACAAACAAATGACAAGAGTTTAGTTTAAGTCAGCAGGTTTTGACTCAGATTTAACTGAATAACTAATTAGACTTTCTTTTCTCTGGCATTATCACTTTGTAACTATGAAAGACAAAACACAGTGACAGCATCAGCTCATGCAAATATGAAGGCATTCTTTAACAATGTTGCTCTTCTCATAAAAACCAAACACAGTCACTCACCAACAGCCCCGACTGTCCAGTTGTCGATAAGCTGACCAGCACAGAAAGCAAAATCCTGGAACGTGAGATACTGCAGCTTTCGTTTTCCTGTCTCAAACCGATTGTTGGCAAAGAAAACAATGGCAGCGTAATCCCTGAAATAAGCAATATTTTAAAAAACAAAAACAATAAACAATCACAAGCAATCGGAGCACTGTTTTGATCGGTGTTAACATTCTGAACACTGTCCCTTACAATGGGATGTGGCCACTCACAACAACAACAACAACAAATCTTTGGGAAACAGTTTGACACATTCTGTAATTTTTAAGAGGGAGGAGGAGAGGGAGGCACTTTAAGTAACTGGATGCTCTAATTATAACAACAAACATCAAAATCAAACCACATTACATGTGTGGAGGAGATCTGTGAGGCAGGAAGCTCATTACCTTGCAAGCTTGTTGGACAGAAGAAAATGCTGCCTTATGTTCTCCACCAGGGGTCCCTTCAGTTCTTCCACAACTTTAAAAACACGCTTGAAGTTGTCAAACTGAAATGAAATACACAAACAAAGAAAAATAACTAGGATACAACCATGTACTTGAATACAACATATTAGGAATGGAAAGAATTTTATTTTACCTGTCGTCTGCAGCTTTTCAGTGTCACACTGGTCTTGGCACTGATATCATCCAAGTCCTTCTTAGTTCCTTTCGAGAGTTTCTTTCCCAGGACTTCACGTACAAATGCGTCATCAAAGGCATAGTATCTAAACAAGAATACACAAAGTTGATACCAGTGCTCAGGGCACACAGATACAGTGATGTTGAACACATTGGTCAATTTATAAGATGGTAAGAAGTGGCCCTGAGCGGAGAATAAAAATGTCAACAAAACAGGTTGACAGTGAGAATACAAACGTCACGTTAATGCATTTGACCAAATCAGAAACTGTATTTCTTTTAGACTTTACCTTTCTATGAGTAGGGCTTGTCGATGAGGTGGGATCTGGAACAGCAGCTGGTTGGCTAGTTTAGCTGGACTGTGCAGCAGGCGCTCACACATCTGGAACGTCCTATATTGGTCCATGGTGTCACTCAGCAGGACATCTGCACTCGCCTCACACTCCTCCAGCACCCCACCTTCCATCCGCACCTTTACCGCATCATTCACTGTTCATGTGAAGAGGAAGAAAAACAGGGTTAGTGTGACTCTGTGGGTTAGAAATGGTCCGGGCTGCATCGTTGTCCAGTGCATCACATTTGCAAGCGAATTCTTACATCTTCTGATCAATTTGATTTTATTATATTGTCAAATACTTGCACATATTGCAGACATCTTTAAATTCTACCTCAGTTGGACAGTTTACCACAAAGGCTGAGTCATGTCTGGACAGTACCTGTGTATCCATCCAACCACAGCTGGTAAACCACCTCATCCATGATAGTGGTGTTCCCCACGAACACATCAAGCTCCACTGACATCTGCATTGAGGCAGAACATCACAGAAAGACGGTCACCGAAGTTAGGTGTTAAACACTATCAACATCCCAGATTAGTCGAAAGCCCTAATCGCTCTCAATGCAGCTCGCGGAGACACATCCTACCTTGTTCGGTGTTATCCCCAAACCAAACAACTCCAGACTGCGATAATGGTTGACCTTCAAATTATTCCGTGATACGACTATGGGTTAAGATTGGAAATGATGTTACATGCTAGTGTTCGATGCTAGCTACGTCGCTAAGTAAGCATTGTAAGTGCGGGAACGATCAATACATAAACAGTCGATGGCGCATTTTAGACCATAATACCATGGTGTTTTGCACAAAATGTCATAAACTCATCTGGAAAAGCGCAAACATCTTCCAAAGAGTCGATCGTGTAGCTGTGGACGCGCAGTGTCAACAACAGCAGTCAAGCAGGATACACTTCCTGTTCTGTGACGTCAGCGGAAATATTACCGTAGACGTATAAAACAAAACAAACAAAAATAATATACATATATATGAAAACAGACACGGTCCAAAAGACTTTACGATCCTTACAAATTTAAATCACTGTGGTTTCCGTTAGTGTTGTTTGTATTGTACGCCCTGACTGTAGAATGATCATTACTACTGATAATGATACAAATCAGTGAAATGATTAATCTTAATTTATCGATGTAATCAAATATTTGTCCTCGGTCCTCGGTGAATGTGATAACAGTGCACTTGTTCGATAGTAAGCAAATGGACCACGGCCCTCACAGTGAGCAAATTAGTGGAAAATCATTAGTGACACATTGTCTGTAGGGGGCAAGAGACTTTTGTAATAAATAATACATCTGTTTTTGAATGCAAAATGTGTGTTTTTAGACTGCAAAGAAGGCCATTTTAGGTCAATGATCTTTTAATCTCAGTTTTTCAATATTGTATCTCTATCTGATGTTATGTAGTTTAGGTTGTCCCTGTCAATTCAACATTTATTCAGCCATTTATGATTCTTGAGAAAATCGTAAATAATGTAAATGAACAATTATGTGCAGTGCTTTTTGTACATTGGTCATTTGCTTCTATCGTTCTGTCCATTTATGCTCTCAGTTATTTTAAGCATCGACAAAAGTATCGGATTTGCTGCGTGTACACAATCTGCTCTCTTTTCCTCGGAAGATTAATCTGAATAAATCCCTGCAAATCCCTGTCCCCTCCATCCCTTTCTGTGTTCTCGTGTATGTCCTTCAAATCACAACATGGGGAAAAGGACTCAGTCGACATTCGTCTTCTTGTCTGATCTCATTTCGAACCTCACATGACACACAGCTCCGTCCCCTGCCCCCCTTCACCGTTAACACCCTACATTGTTGCCCTACTCAGTGAAACAATGGAGGGCGGAAGGATGTGGCTGAATGCCTCAGCAGAAACCCATTCAAAGAGCACTGCAGTCACACTCTCCACCAGCGTGTCCACCAACAGACAGGAGTTGCTTGCAAACATTAAGTATTTCCCTGCAGCTAACACAGAAATCCCCGTCCTACAACACTTTTGGTAATCATGTCGTTTTTTGTGTTTTGTGTTGCGTTCAATCCAAATATAGTTGACCATCCTCTCGGTGCTTGATGTTTTTCGTATCGCGGTACCCGGGACCCGGGACTAACCACAGCACAGGAAAAGGGCGATGAGTGTGTCTAAATCTGTTAAATTGAACCGACACAGATAACCACCGAGGAAACCACAAATATTTGCAATTCCGCCTTGTCAAACGAGTCCAAACAAGCCAAAAGTACCTCTAAAATACAGTACTTCCGGTAAAATCCTACAAAATATTTTTTATCAATGTGCTAGAACATCATCAACTAAGCTATCAAGTTAAATTCGGGAATTAATTGGGTTACAGATGTGTTTTCTAGTTATATGTATATATTTCGTATATTAGTTGTTTATTGCCTATCCACCTTCAGGGGGAAATGTACAGATTTATTGTGAAGTTTGATAATATGTGTTTCCGGTAACACACGTACACTGACGTACAATTAGCGGAATCAGTGGAGGCGGCGGGGGCGACGTTGTTTTGTTAACAGTCCAACCTCGGACGATGACCAGGAACAGACGTATTCCGAGCTAAGTGAAGCAGCATCGCATCGCGATTTATTCTTGTGTCGTGTTGTTCTTTACTTTACACGAAGAAGAATCAGCTGTGAGAGGCGGACCCATCCTCCAGCCACCGCCGGGGAGCTGAGTTCATTCAGCCGAGGCGAGCAGACAATCGCTTGATCAAACGATGCCAGCGATGTGAAAACCACATCTTCAGGGAAACTGCCGGGCTGGTCAACTGGGCTGAACCACTGGGCTTTAATACGGCGCAGCTGCCTTCAAAACACCCCGAGAGTGAGGGGAGATCAGGCCAGTTGTGTTCCTGGAGGCCTACGGAGACCACAGCCTGCTGCCGAGAGGCTGAAGATGCACTCTAATGGAGGTTTGTGAGGCATTTTCGTACGCGACCTCATTGAGACGTTTTCCACGGAGAACAGACAATGGGTTCAGCACAAAATAGCGACTGCACCCAGGGGAGAGCCTAAGTACTGATTCCACATGCCTGTTTGGCCTTTTCTAATAGTTGCATACATGACATCTGGAAGTCTCTGGAGGAAGAGCATGAGGACATGATGAAGACATGGGGACTGTGTGTTGAGCTTTGAAACCTTAACATCTCTTGTAACAGCTTCTCAGGTACTCTGTGGGCGTTTTTCTGACAGAAAAAATGGGCAGCGAAGGGGAAATGTTGGGGAGAGAACTGTCAAAGATGTCTGATGAGGATTTGCTGGCATGCTCCAAAGAGGAGCTGGTGAGTCGGCTGCGTAAAGAAGAGTCAGAGAAAATATCGGCCCTAATCCAGCGCGGCCGGCTGATAAAGGAGGTGAACAAACAGCTGCAGGGACACCTCCTTGAAATCAGGGAACTGAAAGTCATCAATCAGCGCCTGCAGGAGGAAAACGTGGAGTTGCGGGACTTGTGCTGCTTCCTGGATGATGACCGGCTCAAAGTGAAGAAGCTGGCCAGGGAATGGCAGCTGTTTGGACACCACGCAGCCAAAGTGATGCGAGAGGACCTGGGCGGGTATTTGAAAAAGCTGGCCGAGCTGGAGCGCATGCAGGACGGGCTGGTGAAAGAGAATCTGGACCTGAAGGAGCTGTGCCTGGTCCTGGAGGAGGAGTGCGTCAGCAGGAGTGACTCCAGCCCCGGGGGGTCAACCGAGCTCACGCTGCCTTGCATGGTGGCCCGGGACCTTGGGGACGGGAGCTCGAGCACAGGCAGTGTGGGAAGTCCCGACCAGCTTCACCTGGTGTGCTCCCCTGACGACTGATGGCCGGTGTATGCCAACAATCAGGGATTCTCCCACTTGAAAATGAGAGCTGAGGACCTGAGCAGGACTGGACAGCTTTATCAGACAGTTAATACATCATTGGTGCACAAGCATTCGAGCTTTTCGAATGCTGCAAGACCTTGTGTGACTCTGGGTTTTACCTTCACAAATGTTCCACCGTTACAAAACTTTATAGAGACATTTAATAGCTGTTTGCCTCATAGATTTTACAGTGTTTTTTTTCTAATGAGTATTGTGTTATCTTTGAAAGGGGGGGGGCACTTTTTCAGTGGTCTGCTAAACAAAAAAAGGGACCAAAAAGTGGGTCACATAAATTTATCTCATGCACTGGTCTAGCCTACACTGGTTGAAAGAAGCAAGCCTTTTTTTCTATTGCACTGGACAGCGTTATCATGGATCTTTAAATCACAGATCTTAAGATTCATTTCAATCCTCAATCCAGTTTTGAGCCATATTTAGTCCACTGAACTCCAATAGCACTGAAATAGATGAGATGTGATAAAAGATATGAAAGTATTTGAAAGTATTTGCTTTTGCTAGACGCCCAATAATGTGTGATATCTTATGCACTCTCTTCCTCAGGGCAGGATTGGAGTGTCATATGTGCATGATGATTGTCACAGTTTGTACAGACCAGGCTGATGTGAAGGCCCTTCAGGTTTCCTGTGGGTGGGGCTGCGGTGCCTCATGCACTCAATCTACTGCCAAGGCAGAGCCTGCACACATGTTGGAGCTTTGGATCAGACACGGTAGATGTCTTTGGACCTCACTCAGATGTTCTGTCAGACACTTTTTTAAAAGAAAAAAGTAAAGTCTTTGTATAAAACTGGAAGATCTATGACTTTTAATGATGTCTATTCATGGGCAAAATATTTCAATTTAGTCATGCTACTTTTTTAATGACATTGTTGTTGTTCATTAGCATATCAGAGTTTAGGTCAGTCCGCTGTTGGTTCTGTAACTCTTGCTTTGTATTTTTCCTGTAACATTAGAGATAATTTAACTTTGGCCCTTCTTTATCTTTATTTATATGTATTAACTAGCGTTACTAATCAATTTTAGTTTAAGTCATAGCTAATGCACATGGAATGAGTAAAGATGGATTGGTCTTGAGCTGTTTATTGGTGGACTATGCCTGTGGTGAATTGAAGAGCTTTAAATACAGTTGGTGGTGTTCTGACCTTTATTCGTGTGTTTGACTTTGCTGAAACAAGCAATACATTTACATGACAGAGGATTGATTTGCGCTGCTTGTTCCGACCTTCATGTCCAAACCAACTGAGCTTGATTGATGCCTCTTTCATGTCATACACTCTGACTTTATGGATGTTCATCAGTTTTTATTTTTGGATCCCCGTTTGCAGAGTCTGGAGAGCTGAGGAGTGTAATGCTTTTACTCAATTAGTGATGCACAGACGTCCTCTGACAGCAGCATGCACAGAGATTTTTTTTTTCTTATTGCCCTCTAGCGCTCAATCTGACTCTCATTCTGTCTATTAACTCTCTGGCTAACCCCATTTGAACAGGGCAGTCCAATGTGCTTTGAGCCATGTGTGTATTCACAAGAGATTCACTTCATTTTGAGCACCAATAGACTACAGTGAGTGTTCCCAACTGAGGAGCAAAGAGAAGCGTTTTTGATTTTTTTCAAAATGAACAGCAGTCGTTAAACCTTCTTATGGTACCTCAGGCCTAAACTGTTCTATTCATAATTCAATATTTTCTCTGTTTACTGGTTTATTGTTTTGTCTATCCTATGCCAAATAATAGTAAGATGTTACATCGTTGAAGATGAATTGTCTTTTCCTCCGGACGACAATTCCAAATCCACACGTTTTTTAGAGAAGCTGCATACTTTTCTTTAAATCTTAGTAATAACAACAATCAGTAGTAACAAACAAACACACAAGCACAAAACAAACACCTACCGGTTAAAACAAAATCTTTGTTTATTGCTTCTGTAACAATACAGACTATAGCTAAACATAAGGCACTGCCTTCCAAAGATTAAATTCTGGAAATTGGAAAACACTGTTAAAAATATATTACACTCTGAAAATAAATATGTGATTATATCATCCATATTAACTCCTACGGTCCAGCCTTAGTGGTCAATAATCTGCATAGTCAACAGTACAGTTCTGTAAATACTCAAAAATGAGGACCATTGGCTCTATTTCAATTAGTGAGTACACGATAGTGTTGCATAGCATGATAAAACTAAAAGGATATAGCTTTCTGAATATATTATCAATCAATATTCAATATTGTCAATATCAATATCAATATTGTCAATCCATTTTCAATGGATTTCATGATCATTGAGATAACCTTCTGCATGCATGTCGTTACTAAAAACATGACCTCAAAGTCTCAAAATACTGCTCACTCTACATTTAAATTCAAAATCTAAAAACAGTATACCAAAAATCTAAAAAGAGTGTAACAACTGTATTATGGTAATGCCACTAGTTTGCATTTGAGAAGCGAATGCATTTTTGATGAAATGAAGCAGATCACTTTCATTTCCATCATGTTCCCCAGAGATTGTGTCTGACACAAACATTACAAGCGTCATTACTGAACTTGATTGTTGCCAGGATGTCGTCACAGCGTGAGGATGGTCGGGGAGTGTAGCGAATGATCTGACTGGTCGCCACTGCTGCTGCTGCGACGATGAGCTATTCCACAAGGCTGTGAGTTTTGTGGGAGTTGAACATTCACGTTATGTGATGTAGTGGAAGTGCTGGCGTCTAAAGAGCCAGAGGGATAGGTGAAAATCATAGCTGCTGTAAACGGGGTGAGACAGGGTGTAGATGTGAGGACGGGTGTGTGGAGAGACTCTGAGTCATGGGTAAGGGCAGATGTCCCCCACAGGCTTGGTGGGGGAGTGATATCTTTGGTTTGGGCTTCACTACTTTTGCTGTCAGTTTTCTTGAGGGTCCAGGTCTGCTGCAGTCCACAGGCTCCATTTTGATGCCTTCTAGCGATGGAAGAGTTGGCGTTGGGTCAGAATCCGAGTCGGAGTCCTCTATTTTACAAATGGGACGATGAGCCTCCAGGACCAACTCAAGCTTTTCTTTCTCCTTCTGTAACTCAGCTATTTCCTTTTGTAAACCGGGACTTTTCATCCTCCAGCTGGTCGGTCTCCTACACCAGGAGAAAACAGAGAAAAAAGCAAACAGAATAAGAATCCCCTCAGGTCGGAATAAGACCAGCACCTTCTATACTCACACTTTGCAGTGAGTCTGTCAGCTCACGGCGTCGATTCCGACATTTTGCTGCTGCCAATTTATTCCGCTCTCTTCTTACTCTCCGTCTTTCCAGCTCTTCATGGGATAGCTTTAACAACAAACAGTATGTTATGTTCCGTTATACAATTTTCTTGAACCATTTAAAACACAATTCCAAAGTCTCAGTCACCTAATTTCCAACCGACAGACTTGATCAAGTTGTACAAACCATTTGGCAACTAGCACACTAGAGAAATACTACCACCATGTGGTCTATTAGTCATCACATTCAATGTGGCTAAACGGTTTTGAAATGTCTGGGTTTTCTGTGCGTTCGTAAGATCCAAATTTGGAAATTATCCAGCGCCATGCTGAATGAGTCCTGTTGCTCGAATATTTCCCGCCCTTTATGGGTGATGAGTCACACTCAGACTCCAGCAGTGATTCAGGTGTGAGTCATAAAACATGACTTGCCCATGTGAGTCACGTCACAGTCTACTTCCTGTATCACGAGATGATCACTCCAAGAACAAAACTGTGAAAGGGGTGTGTCTGACAAGGCAAAAAAATAAAAGGTACCGTAGTGATGACGAAAGTTATAGTTCCTGAGGCTGAAGGTGTGTTGAATAGGGGTGTTAACGCATTTTACCTGTTATATTGCTCTGCTAACAAGAAGATGATCTGCGAGGACAATTTGTCACAAGCGATAACTTCGCTGAGCCAACATTGACTCAAAGCAAACATCAATGAAGAACGCAGACAGTGTGTGTTTGTCTCTCAAAAATCAATAACTCTTTTTGACAGGATCTAATGAGCAAGTGTATTACAGAGCAGTTAATACCAGAAGTACGATTGCCAAATTGTGGTGTCCATAGGAAGCAGCACGGATGTGTCACCTTAGTATTACAGGATATTACGCACGAGTTACGCACAATGATGTAACTGAGCAATTGTCCACACCTCTCTATCTGCATTCCTTTATTCCCAAATGAATCTAAAGAGGGCTCCTTTCTTTTTCTCACTCAGGTTGATAACCCTTATTTTCAAACAGTAGATAAACATAAAAGGTGTAATTTTGCAGGCAGGACCTATGATCAGAAAATGCAATGGGGTTTTTCTTACATGTTCGTCGCCTCTGCGCCTTGTGGGAGCTGTGGACATTGCTGCTGCTCTGATGACCCCCTGGTCTAAGCAGATGAGAAGATGATGGACCATGGGGCCGGGCCCCAGAAATGGATGGGTAAGGCGGTGCTGGAGGCCGTGAAGGACCTGGTGGATGCATGAGGGATGGCTGAACCAACCACTGAAGGTCTTGGTTGGTTGTGATCGCATTGAGACTTGGTACAAAATTGACTGCTGCCAGCCATGGTAAATTTCTGTAAAAGACAATTAAATGGGGATATAGTCAATGGAAACATACTGGTACAGTAGCACTATATTCAACAGCTGAATGACATGGTTTACAACATTAACTTCATTATACTTTTTACATCAGTATATGTGTATTATAATATTTTCTAAATAATTCAGTTTGTTTACATGTTACCCCCCCCCCATCCACCCATTTAAGTGACCAACATTGCCAGACAAGTCGAGAAGCTTTCCCCTGAACGTACATACAACGTACATACATATGATTTATATCATCTGTATGAAATCATTGCAATCTAAAGAGAAACTGAGTCACCCCACCTGCTCCTGTTGTGTCGTGGAGGTGCTGGGTGCTTTTCTAGGGACACTGGGTCTGACCCAGTGGCGCCTGCCTGTGAACGCCGGGATGCTTCTTCCTTGACTTCCTAAGTTTCGATACATCCTTTCTGTTTAAATAAAAGAGGTAAATTGGTTCCAGGTGGTGTTTTATAGCTGCCAGGTCTCCGAGATCAACTTTCTGAATGAATCTCGGTATGACAGTTCAAACTCCGGGGTAAACCCACCTTATTACCGCAACTTGGTCGAGTCCAAAGGTGTGCGTCTTCAAGGGGGAACAAGGAAGAAAATGTGGCCTCGCTTTTTCTCGAATCTGCCAAAAAGCTCCGTAAACGACCTTCAGTACATCTCAGTGGCATTCGTCAGAAATCATGAAGCCAAAGTCTGGAAATGATTGTGAGGTTGTAAACTCTTAAAGCGGCACGATATGTTTACCACGCCCCTCCGGAGTTACGGGAAATGTTGTTGTCTGAAACGTTCACGAATGGCACATGTGACATGACGTCACTTACCATATATGGTAGGCATTTCCTCCAGCCGGGATTCCGGAGAAAGAAAATACTTGATATCCTCCGTCTAGATAAGAACATAAAACAGCGAACATTTTCTTTCCTTTTTTTCATAAAATACTTGGGAAGACCGCAGTAAACAGAAACCATTACTGGCCATCATACAATAATATATTGTATCTATGTAAAGAATGCTGATATGAGACGTAAAACTTAACCTGCATACCTAACAGTTGCCAATCAAATGGTGAATAAGCTACACTGTAGGTTCATATATTTGTAAATTTGACTGTGATGAAGTCAGTGCCTCACCAGCCATGAACCTCATCACACGTCCCTTCTCAGTATTTCAATGGTAAATGTGAAAAATTAGCGATTTTGTGTTAAAATATTTATAATGTATAATGTATAATATCTTGTACATGTTGGTTTGTTTGTTTTTTTACATTTTAACTTTTTTCCACGATGGCGGGTGAGGCGCCTCCCCTTATATAACATATCATACAAGATTGACTAAAGCTCACTCAAGATGATGTTGTTTGGTGTCGTATTATCTGTTACTGTTTCATTTCTTATGTACTTTACCAGTCAGTGTCACTATTGGGGCGTTGTCTGTCCACTGTAATTTGTGGTCCGGTTTGTCTGAACCAATCGAATGAAAATCAAGTATAAACCAAATGACTAACTAAATATGTAAAAAATGAATAAACTTAAAATTTTTATTGTATGTTAAATTTCAGTTTAAAGTTTATTTCAGAGATTTGCAAGTGCTTTGTACCTTACTAATTTCGGCTACAGGATCAATAATAAGTAATATATTTTATCTTCTTCTTTTTTACAATGGCGAGCTGGCAAAAGGCACAGCCTTTTGAAGGGGTTAATGGGGGAAGAGGGTATGTAACAATGAAAACATTCAGACAAGTTTACACAAGTTAAGAAAATGGCAAGTCAAGGGCAATAAAGTACAAATACACAGTCAACAGTTGACAAACATGAAAAAGGAGAGAAATGCTACCTCTATCATTCTGCCGTGCAGCAGATGCAACTTGTAACAAATTACACAGATAGGCTGGTGACTGACCAAGGACAGTTTTGTAGATTAACATAAACCAGTGAATTTCACAACGCTTTTGCAGGGATGGCCAGTTTACCGATGAGTATAACATGCAGTGGTGAGTTCTGAAGGGGGCATTAATAGTCAAACGGATGGCAGAATGATAGAGGACCTCAAGCCTCTGCAGACTGGTTTTGCAGGCAGATCGGTAGATGGTGTCACCATAATCTACCATGGGAAGAATTGTCATTTTAACCAGGGTGAGTCTGGCAGAGAAGGCGAAAAGAGGATCGCATTCTGTACAGAAACTCTGTTTTGGATTTGAGTTTGACTTGCAACTTGGTAATATGATAGGAGAAGGACAGTGTTGTCCGGTCCGGTCATAATCCCAGGTATTTATGCTCAGAGACCTGCTCCAGGTTCATTCCACTGAGGGTTCTGAATTGGGGAAGTGAATAGGGTACAAAGCTCTTCTTACCAAACCACATGACCTTGGTCTTTGAGGTGTTCAGCATAAGGTGGAGGGTGGAGAAGGCCTTTTGGATTCTGTTAAAAACTACACTGAAGGACCATGCGTACTGCTTCTGGGGAGGAGCCAGTGGTAAATAAAACAGCTTCCTATAATTTTCAAATAGACTTCATGTCAACAAAAAATATAGTTTCCCAAAAGCAAAGTATAACAAGGACTCTGTTAATCACAGGCTGTAGCTACCTAATAATAATATGATTGACGATGAATGACGATATAATTCAGTGGATGATGGTGGTAAAATAGATGTGTGGAAAAGTTGCTACGATAAGGTAAAAAACAAACAGCCCAAAGATAGATGGAAATGATATTGTTTCATTCTTATAGCTTACATGACTGTACATAATCACAATGTCATGGTTACAGAGCCATTGCCGAGGAATGAAGGCAAACTTTGCTTGCACGTACCTAACTGTGGCTCAGTTTCTGGCAGTCACTCTCACTTTACAAACCACATCAATGAGCACACATGCCTGTGGAGATGAGTCAGTCGATACTACAAAGCTGCTAAATTATTTCACTATCCGTTTCAACGACTTTTTTTTTTATTGTTACCAGGCAGTAAACAGCACCCCAATGCTGATTTAAAAAATGCACAGTGTACATTTGGTAAGCTTATTCTCTGACAACAGCTGCTGACCTTGCAGTCCCAAAGGACAGAGTTCCCAGAATGGGCTGGTTTCTCCAAGCTGCTGACTGTTGCCCCGTCTGGGGTTACAGCTAACTGCCCCGAGGAAATAGGTTGACAAGGCACCAGCTTGACTGCAAAGAAAAGGACTCATGAACTGAAAATGCCTCTCAGGGCTGAAAAACAATTGCAAATGAATATGTACATGAAGGCAGCGCATGAAGCGTAAGTATCTGCCCTCACAATCCATGAATGAAAGTAAAACTGAAACTAGCCTGACACTCCACATGCTCCACAACTGTTGTTCATTGATTCGTCTGTTTTTCTCACTCATGTTTTCTGTCTCAACATTTCACGCTTGAATACTGATGTCAGCACATGGCATATTTTTTTTTCTGATCACATGAGGAAGATACAGGGTAAAGGTGAGTGTCAGATGAGTAATGCCTCAGAAATGTAATGATGGTGCAGTTGCTTTGTCAAAGGTTCTGACATGTTTTGACATGCCCGCTAATTCACTGGTGCCCTCCACTAATCATGTTCTTATTTGGCTAGCACTGATTTGTTTGTCTGTCCATTAGGATTACACAAACTATTCCAGACGAGTGTGAGTCAAACCATTGGTAAAATCTTTTTTGGAAAGTTGCCTGAAGGCTGCTGCCCCACACACTTACTGTGTCTATGAGTTCAGGCCATGGTGTAAGAAAAATGTTCTTTTCTGCCAATGATGGTTTTACATGTAAATAGTGGAAAACATAAATGTTTTTATTTTTTGTGGTTTTTCACATTTATTTTGTTGACTTAATGTGAAAGATTATTGTACAGATACATGTGATTTCAAATGGCCTTGCTGGAGAGCTGCACTCTCTGAGTGCAAATTTTTTTTCCTGTTGAGCTCCTTCCTTGCTCATTTTCCCTCCAAACATTACCCTCTCTTGAAGTCTGAAGGAAGTTACAAGATTCCATTACAAGTTACTCACCCTAAAAAATCACCACATGTACTCACATTACTCATCTCTACCTTCCACGCCACACATCCCTCCTACACACCCACACACTGTTAACAGAGCACAGCAGCATTCTAATAGCAAATACAATAAAATCAGCCAGGCTGGTTCTTCACTTCACACCTTGTCTGTCCATGCTTAATGTGAGTAACCCTACATTATCTTCCTGTGATGGTACGGCACAAGCATGTGGTGACACAGTACTGATTGTTCCACACAAGAAGTGTGGAAGTTATTCCACCTGATAATGTGATTATATGATATCTATAATTACAGAACATGAGACATAGGCTACAAATACACACTGGTACATATTGGAACAATTATTTTGTTGACAGTCGTGTTTACATTCAAATTATAGTTGTATTAGCATTTTAGAACATTACAGATGTGAAGACAGTTTTGTATTTCATTTTTCAGTAACACACCTGCAATATAATGTATCTCGGAATCTGAAGTAATAAATATTGACATAGAGGGTAAACCCAAATAAAATGTGAATGAGTTAATGCTCCAGTGTGTTTATTAAATCCTATATTAATTACTATATAAATCTTATATTTATATATTATTATATATTTATATTTATTTAGGATTAGGAATGAGGTCATCAGAGGGACAACACAGACAGGAAGGTTAGGAGAAAAAGCTAGAGAGGCTAGATTGAGATGGTTTGGACATGTGCAGAGGAGGGACAGTGGATACATTGGTAGGGAGAATGTTAGAGATGGAGTTGCCAGGTAGGAGACAGAGAGGAAGACCAAAGAGGAGGTTTATAGATGCAGTGAGGGAGGACATGGAGGGTAGTTGGAGTCAGAATAGAGGATACAGAGAACAGGGAAAGATGGAAATCGATGATTCGCTGTGGGCAACCCCTGAAGAGGGACAAAGCCGAAAGAAGAAGAAGAAGAAGAAGAAATCTTATATTTATACTTTTGTAAAATATTACAGTAATAATACAGTACATTTTCCTCATATGGTCTAAATACAAATCTGCACTCTGAAAATCACTGATCCTTTCACCTATGACAAGTTTCATCATCTGAAAGGAGCTTTGAATGTGTCATTTGTAACCTTAATGTGCAATGAGGTAAGTGATATAGACTGTAACTGTACAAATCTGTGTGTTATTGGCCAGCACTCAGGGGCCATTCCACAAAGTAGGTTTAGTGAAAACTTTTGAGTTTGTTCATCCTGAAATGAGAAAAACTTCAGAATTTTCCCAGTTGCAAGGGTTGTTGATTAACTGAAATCAAACATATGAAGCTTTTTAAAACATTTGGTCTGATTTCCGTCTAAAAATACTTTAACAATCCCGCTTTCTGAATCAGGCACTGACTGGTCACTCGTAACTCATAGAGCTCACAACGTGTATTTGCTTGTTGTCATAGGATTTATGTCTTTTTTTAGTTCGCCATGGATGACGCTGTCAGACATCTATCGTAGTTTCCACCTTAGGCATGTGTCCCCTGGAAACGTACATTCTCTTTTTCGGCTCTCTGAAGGTGTAGGTATCCTAACACGTTGTCAGCGACAAATTACAGAGAGTAACTGCAAGTGAAGTGAAGGGAGGTTCTGCACATGAGCTGTGTGCAGCTGCTGCGTTCGATGCCACGCAGGCACCGTGAAGTCAACGCGCCGCGGCGGGTGGGAGGGACCAGCCTGACAGCCACGTAAGAGTTAGCTAGCTACCAACGTTAGCAGTGCTGGTAAGTGTCCATTTTTTAAATTTACTTCACTACCACATCGGCATCTCTGTAAAGAAGCCGTGCAGACATCTAGAATTGTCCCGTTGAAAGTATGTCACATCATTTGTTCAATAAGTAATCGAGTCGATGTTGTTAACTTAGCACTAGCTCGTCTGGTTCGGTAGCTAGCGTGAACTGGGTAAAGCAAGATAAGTTCTTAACGTCAAGTAGGTAATGCTATTTGAGCAGCCAGCTAAATGTCCATTAAACCGTAACTTATCTTTTTGACATGGGGGCCTTATAATACAAACTGATGTTTAGGGGGAAAACACGACTGAGCTTTTGAGAACTTTGCTAACTGATGAACAACTTGAATAAGCTAATGTGTCGTTGTTGTTGTTGTTTAATTTGAAGCTAACGCCAGCAAGCATGGACGTGCCGTATCGTGGATACCGAGCAAGTAAGTTAAATAGGAAACACCGTGTCACCCCCCCCCCCCAAAAAAAAAAAACCCAAAAACCTCAGTGTTCAGCTTTTTGTGTGTGAAATCACTCACTTCCGATGTTGTTACTTAAGAGAGACAAATGGGGTAAACACGACTAGTTATTTACAGTTATTTATAGTTAGAGTTTACAGGTACCGAACAATGAATGAATTCATGAAAGGTGGCAAAATAACCTCATTGAAATTCGACGGACACTGTGTACA
>NW_027614419.1:0-26684 GCF_965212315.1 Lampetra planeri | reverse complement strand
GAGATAGACCATATTGCAGTGTTACAAGCAGTAAAAAGAACAACTATGACAGAGTCTGGACTTTTTTAATATCTGTGGTTACAGGTGGAAAACTGTGGTGGGCAGATGAGGAGTCAGCACAGCTGGGAACAGTTACCAAGAGGGATGGACGGAACATGGTGATCCTCAGAAACAAGACTAGTGGAGTGGTGCACATGAAGGTATATGACAGAGACGGCCAAAAAGGTAAGTGCCCTCTAACACGTACAAATGAGGTGTTTTCAACTCAGAATACCCATCATTTCCTTCTTCCTTTGCTGGTCGTGAAACTTTCAGGAAGAAACCTGTGCCAGATAAACAACGGTGGGTGCTCACAGCTCTGCTTCCCCACCTCCGAGAACACCCGCAGCTGTTCCTGCACCGTCGGCTACAATCTGCGGAGCGACCGCATGTCTTGCGAGGGTAAATTCTCAAAATACTTGCTCATCTCCATGGCCACGTGTACAGCATACATATTTGAAGTTCATCTGCACGTGTCATATTTGTTCTTTAGGTGTTGATTCATTTCTGATGTACTCCATCCATGAGGGAGTCCGAGGAATTTCTCTGGACCCAAACGACAACACCGAAGCCCTGATGCCCATCACAGGAACACTCTTTGCTGTCGGAGTTGACTTTCACGCAGGTACCTTAGATACCTGACTCTTAGTTGAATAGTGTATTGCACATTGCCATCCATGTTGCACTTTTAGTATTATTGTATTATAACATAATATTTGTCTTTTCTCTCATTTCTTTCATTTTTTCTCGGTATTGGTATTTATGCAGTTTACCAAGAAGTGGTTTAAATGTCCACTTCAAAATTATGCACATATAACCTGTATGTAAAACAGTTTGAAGCCAACAACAACAACAGCATGGACAGTCACTACTTAGAGAACATTTGTTAAGTAGTAACACACTTTTAAATCAACACAGGAATCCATTTTCTTGCTGCAATTTTTAGGAAATTGCTGGGATGGGAGTTATGTACAATACACTACATATTTCAGTGTGTGATATTGTAGGCTATTTCTGGAATTTTAAGAACCCCACTGAACCTGAGTATGAAAATATATATATATATATATATGATTCTATTTCCTCAGAAACCTCAGAAACAATTGTAATACAAAGTAATTCCCAAGATTAAATGATGGCACTGTGGTGTGCATCGCAATGCAT
This sequence comes from Lampetra planeri, assembly GCF_965212315.1. NCBI lineage: Eukaryota > Metazoa > Chordata > Hyperoartia > Petromyzontiformes > Petromyzontidae > Lampetra > Lampetra planeri. The sequence goes on along the minus strand of NW_027614419.1, from coordinate 25,481 downwards.
CAGACCTTTGGCTATTGTTTGTTACACCCCCCCTGTAAATAATGTATGTGGTACAAACAGTGCATCTGTCTTACTGACAAATACCATGATTACACCATCGGTAGGTAGTCCACTGCTACATGATAACACAACAGCATTTTCTTTCCAGGAAGAGAAAACCAACTCCAGATAAAAATTGCACCTTTATGTAATTTCATGTATATATGTGATATTCTTACTCCATGAACGTCCTCAAAAATAAATGTAGGAAAGGCAGGACACATACTGCATACAACCCCCATCTACCCGCTACAAGTAGTTTCCAGATATATATATTGATGTAAATGTGAAGCAAACACAAAATGAGACTCAGAGATCAGTGTAAAAGGTTGTCCAGTTCTTCAGGGTAAGATGCAAGGAAAGTCAGAGAGAGAACTGCTGTTTGACAGACGTGGAGCATCATTACTTCATGATTACTTCAAGACTACATCAGCATTTACCTTCAGACGCCATTGGATCCACTTCAACTGCAGCAGTTCTCCTCCAATCACCTGCGTGCATCAAGTCTGACACACATCTGAACTCAGTTTCCTGACTGTCAATAAGGTTCCTTCCTCAGCCTGATCGTCCTCAGTATGTGCGTATCCCGCCCATGGTTGTACATGGTTGTATCCCGCCATAGTAGTTACGATTCCTCAAGTATGAACAAATGTCCTATATACTCCTATTAGTCATTGTCAACAAAAAATAGTCCCTGCCAAAATACAGAACACACTGTGTTTTCCTTTATTCTACAGGTGAACATGTACTGTAGGTGAGCGGTCTTCATGGTGTGGAGAATAAACACAACTAAAGAAAACTATACCAGCAGCATGAAAAAAATATCTAATAATACATATGATATGAAAACAAATAGGCTTCACTACCTTATTCGCCCGTCTCCATGAACCATGCAGAGTGGCGTTGGCGCATGTGGCGCAAAAACAGCAGTTCATAGCTCTCACATATCATTTACATGTCATCAGACAGGCTGGTGGAGCAATCCAAGTCCGGAGCTATATTCCATCATTTGTGAGATATATGTTCACAGTGTGATGGCAAGTATAAGAATTGCAAATAGCTTCCTCATAACATCCAAGCAGACATGGACTTTCAGATTGCACCAGTAATGAATCACTTGAGATTTCGGATTCACACAGAACCTGAGCAAAAGTCCATTCAACTTTTACTAAGTCAAGGTTTAGCATAAAACCGTACTTCACCGTAAATAAATTAGTCTGTGAAATGACCTCATCACCTGGAGCAGAGTAGCTCCACACTTGGTGAAATGGGTCATGCTGCAATAGAAATGTGGTTTCATCAGTCGCATTGTCTGAGGGCACAAACATGGTTGTTCCAGCCACATTAATCATCTCATTCCGTCTGGTCGTTAACTGTATGTTACAGGAAATGACACAGTGTACTGGACAGACATGGGCCTGAACAGAATTTCCCGGTCCAAACGAGATCAGACCTGGAGAGAAGACATCATTACAACCGGCATCAGCCGGGTTGAAGGCATCGCCGTGGACTGGATGGCTGGTGGGTACCGTGGCTCCCTGGACTTAAATCTTTGTTTGATAGACTTCGTTGGTATTTTGTGCCTCAGTATTCTCAGTTTATGTGCATTCCTTCTTATTTTATTGATAGTAAGTTGATATTATATATGAATTGCAGCAAATAATGGGCAAAAAAATGTGTGCAATAGTCGTGCTGATGTACATTCATGGTGTTTTAGGTTTGTGGCATTTAAGAAGCAGCACAGTTTATATTTTACGTATATGTTATATTCTGGTTCTGCACAGGAAACCTCTACTGGACGGACCATGGATTCAATTTAATAGAAATCTCCCGTCTAAATGGTGCCTACCGCTCAGTGGTCATATCTGAAGGACTTGACCAGCCCAGGGGCATCGCCGTTCACCCACAGAAGGGGTAAGCCACAGCTTTGTTCTTCATGATTTCTAGTCCTTATGTATTAGAGCGGGATCTACTTTCAACAGTCTCCAAAAATTCTCCAAAAATGTTTTTTTTTTTTTTTACCCAAACATCTATAATTTATGCAATGCATAATGTTATTTTTTGCTGATGTTAAGCTTTATGTTCCACGTTTACATTGAGACAAATCCGTTAAGGTTAAATGATGGAGGTGAAGACCAATTTTAGTCAATTAAAATGTAGAAAAAAGAGTCACAGTATTGATATACATTTAATTTGCTGGTCAGGTATCTCTTCTGGACTGAGTGGGGCCTGAACCCATGTATCGGCCGCTCCCGTCTGGATGGTTCAGACCAGGTGACCTTGGTCAACTCAGGCATTATATGGCCCAACGGTATTTCCATAGACTATGAGGTACAGATTCCCGATGCAGACACGCTATCCTCCACCTCCCTGTTACTGGACTACAGTACCTGTAACTGTACCTAATTCTATTAGTAAGGTGTAATATGTATTCTCAAATTACCTTCCAGGAAAATACATTATACTGGTGTGGACGCCCGCACAGATAAGATCGAGAGGATCAACCTTGAGACAGGGTGAGGAGCAGGGAGATTATACTGTCGGTGGCCAACGTCGACCTGTTCTCAGTGGCTGTGTTTGGGCCATACATCTACTGGTCTGACAGGTAATTTATTATTTGCTTAAGCATATACTGGTCTGCAAGGCCTGCAAAGCTATCCTGATGTTAACCTGTTTGTTCAAAGGTCATATGTGAGACTGATACATATAGAAGATATACACGGTTGATTTAATATGAAATGAATTGGAAATTCAGGAAATAGTGCAGTCGTTTGATTTCAACTGTTTTTACAAGCCGCTTAATTCAAACCCAAGTAAGTTGCAGAGAAACACAAACCTGACAGACACGTGACATTTTTTACCAGTCAATAAATTACAGGATTAACTTGTGAAAGCTGATATGATTACACTGACAGAATGTGTCAGTGTTGTTTAAAAAAAAAACCAGCTAATTACTGCCGACAAATGAGAAAGAGTGAGTCCATAAGAAAACACACAATGAGGCAAATACGTTTTGATCAGCTTTCTTCTCTCTTTGATTAACATCCTTCTTCAAAAATAAGTACATACTGTAATGAAAATGCATAAATAAACGCCAATTCATTTATTCATGCTAGTTAATTGAATATTTTATAATTTCGGAAGCAGCACCATGTCTCGTGTTCATTAGGTTGTTTGTGTATCCACAATGTGTTTTTTGTTATTCGAGTTGCAAATATCATATTAAAATATCATATATTTACAATCAATATTTGCCAATATTCTACCAATCAGTGTTATGCTAATACTGCATTGCAGTGTACTAAAGTTTCAGCTTGAAATGATCCAAACTTATGAGCATTTTGGTCAGGTTCGGGCCATTCTCTTCTCTTCTCTCTCTTCTCTTCTCTTCTCTTCTCTTCTCTTCTCTTCTCTTTCTCTTCTCTCTTCTCTCTCTCTTCTCTTCTCTTCCCTCCCCTCCCTCCTTCCTCTCTTGACGTTGTAAGCTACTTGTCTTGTGTCGCTGCTGCTTCTTCTTCGTTGACGTCTTGTCGTTTGGTGTCGACGTTTCCTTCTGTATATGCAGCAGTTATCAGTGGGGGCACCACACGAGCAAATCATGGTGCTTTGTTTAAACAGCAGTCAAACGTCACCTCGACACAATGCCTTCTTGCCTCAGTGATACAGTAACTGTAATCGAGGTACTCGAGGAATGGTTTCAGCCGGAGCTGAAAACAATTCAGGCTAAAGCTAACAATCACAGGTACAATTAAGTTGACAGTGGCAAAACAGATTTGGGGGAGGCAAAGGCTGAACGGGTATAGCTCCATGAAAGCAGATTTTGGGTGGAGGGGTTGGCTCTAAAACATGTGAGGAAGGAAATGAGTGAGGACAAATTACAAATAACAAGCACTGAAGGGGTGATTAGCCTGCAAGCTAAAGTGTGCATGCTGGAGTCAAAGAACAAGTCAAGGTCGTGGAGGAAAAGCACCTGGATAAACTTGCTGAATAACTTGAGACTGGTGGGCCTGATGGGGAGCACAGATGGACAAGAACCAACGCTCCTTTTTACTTTATTTACTGGGACATTCACAAGGAAATTCACACTGAAATGTAACGGTTTGTTTAAATTGTTCTGCCAATTAGATGGAGCATCTCCATCACTGACAGCAGGCAGCAACACACCACACACACACACACACACATACACACACACACACACACACACACACACACACACCACACACACACACACACACACACACACACACACACACACACACACACGCACACACACAGACAGATGTCTCCCCACTGTTCATACATGGTTGAAGTGTCCCATCAAAAATATCCTCTCTGGCTTCTATACAATTATTTCAGTTTCTGCTGTTGTGAAGCACTTCTGTTTTTATTGCTCAGGTCCGTCTTTTAGATCAACTAGAAGTAAACATTTTTCACCAACTGCAATCTCCATGTGACACTCACCAAACACATGTTCATATGCTCACTTAACACAAATTAAAGGACTCTGTAAATTGTGATATTTTTCTCCATAACAATAAAAACATTACTGTACTAGTACGATCTTTTACATTAGAGTAGCATTATTTATATGTGTTTGCTGTTTTTACTTGATGGCACTTTTGCACAACTTGCTGTCTACCAGTTTACATTCTACAACATTCTTTCTAACACTCTACAAATAGTGAAACAGTTTCACAATTTCTGGATCCACACACAGCTCTGGATTGCCTCCTAAAGATACACATCACTGTTAAAATATATCATAATTAGAATTATTACTATCAAGATATTTAGAACCTCAGATTAGTAGTTCTTTTCTAATAGATTTTAGTTACTAATAGACAAATAAATGACAATACATACATGAGTTTCCTGCAAAAATGTAATTTGTACCTTACATAATACCTTACATTGTGCCTTACATTATATTGTATGTATGATGAAAGCTCACTCATACACCAGTTACATAAGTATGCAACCAAGGACAGCAATTGTGTACATCATGTGAGCACCAAGGGCCCTCATCAAGTACAGTGTTAGCATACCATAAATATGTTAGCATAACATGATAACATCCTGCTACTTGTATCCCCTTTTGTCCAAATGGAGGTTTGCTTTTTATTATTATTTTTTTTTTCATTTTATGATTGACTTTCTGTCTGAAGTGCCATCATTCTCCTGCATCAGTGAATGCACACAAAAAGTACTTATTTTGCTCCTGCCTCTGCCTCTGGTCTCCTCCAGGGCCTACTCAAATGGTTCAATCAGACGTGGCTTGAAAACTGACACCAGTGAGGCTGTGACCATGAGAAGTGGCCTGGGGGTCAATTTGAAGGATTTGACAGTCTTCAACAGAGGCAGAGAGAAAGGTTGAGGTTTCATCTTATATTTTCCTGTGTTGGAAATGCAGAAATCTGGCGATCTCTTAGTATCACAGACTAGTCTGCAGTGAAGCACACTAATCTTTGAATATGTGATGTCACAGGCACCAACCCCTGTGCCAGGAGTAACGGCGGCTGTCTGCAGCTGTGCTTTCACCTTGGCAGTGGTCGTCGGACCTGCTCCTGCGCCCACGGCCGCTTAGCAGAGGACGGGTTCGCTTGTGAGCGCTATGAAGGGTATCTCCTCTACTCGGAGAGAACCACACTGAAAAGCATCCACCTTTCAGATGAGAATGATCTCAACTCACCTGTGCAGCCACTGGAAAACCCTGTTTTTTTCAAGAACGCTGTTGCTTTGGCTTTTGACTACAGTCAGAGGACTGCACGGACCAATCGCATCTTTTTCAGTGACGTCCACTTTGGAAATATTCAAATGATCAACGATGACTGGACTGGAAGATCTGTTATCGCAGAGAGTAAGTGTGTTTCTCGTAAATTTACGATGTTAAAAACAGAACTGAAGTCACATTTATTCCATAACATTCGGAATGGAGTCGTGATTTGTATTCTATGTGCGATTTTGCCCTTTTAGTTACTCAAGACCACATCTCTCGTACGATACAGGATGGTTTAATAATGTGTAATAGATAGATACTTGATAAATAGACCATTTAATGCTGAAGAAAAAGAATCAAATGATACTGATGTTTCGAACGCTTTCAGTCCCTCCATTTTCCTTCGCTGAAGCCCTGTCAGTTCTACCTTGATGAGCATGACTGGAGTCAGATGAAGAGCAAAAGCCTCTGTTCTGCTTGGCTAGCATCCTTTGCCATTCTCTCCAGCTTCCACTGGGAGCAGAGCTCAGCACCTTCCCAACCCCCACTTACACTCCCACACTCAGAAACTGGCAGAGTGTTTCTGATCTCCTCCCGCCCCTCTCCCCAAACCCATCTCCTGCTCCAGCTGGTGTGGATGTTGCCATTAAATGTCCATTATCAGCTATTATTGAGAGTGTCTCATCCCCAGTGTGCTTGGATCACCCTCCACTTAGTTATTATCTTCTACAACTGGACAAGTGTTATTAGGAACCATCTGTAGGGAATTCTAAGTGTACACAGGCAAAATGCCGAATCAAACTGCTGCTGGGAAGGAGACAGTTCAGTTCAGAAATTGCTTGATGATTTATTTCTGACGAGATAAGAACTATTCTGAGAAGAAATGTCCCTCTATCTATCTATAGATTCATTGTCAGCTATGTTGTATATAAACACAAGAATCTTCTCTTTTCCTCAGAGGCCTACGAGTAAAGATGCTAATTGTTCATTTTTCACAAATTAAAGACCATGTCCCACCATTCATCCATCACCCTGTCAACTATTCCGCAGGAACTGTTAAATTAAATTAAAGGCAGGTTTGGTGTTTTACAGATGGATTATCAGATTTGGGCTTAATTTGACTTGAAACATTGGACTTATTTCATATTAATTTTATGTAGTTGACCGATGTACAATGTTGTTTTTTTCTCATCTAACTGACATTCATAACATCGAAAAAGGTGTGCATTGAGTATTCCTTTGGGCTTTTCAGTATCTGTCAAATGAAAAATAATCCTGTCCTGTGTTTTGCAACAACTGTGCAAGTGATTAGAGGATTAATCACACACATGTTCTGGCTCATGATGAGCCCTGAGAAGCCGATAACATACAGTAGCTGCTTAACAAACTCTGTCATCTGTCTCTTCAGAAGCCAGTGGCTCTTTTACCTATTTTTAAGGAACCTTTTTAAGGAACCGCTGCAGTTGTTCCTCAGCTGGTTATGACATGGCAGCTATGAAACTAATGCATACTTACGCCACCAAACATTTCCCATGTATCCTTTAAGTGGAACCTGTGGGGAGGTTTGTTTTTACCAAGTAAGTTCTGTTTGACAAGGATCACATAATGTGAGACAAGAAAACTCGGTCAACATTCCATTAAGAACAAAGAATACACCATGTTGAACATAAATGGACTCACAAAGAAGAAGAAGAGTGGACTCCCAGTAACTTTGTGTTTGTGTGTTTTAGATGTGGGTTCTGTTGAGGGTCTGGCATACCACCGGGCCTGGGACATGTTGTACTGGACCAGCTCCACTACCTCCACCATCACCAGACAAACTGTCGACCAGAAATATGTTGGAGGCATCAGTCGGGACGCCATCGTGACTCTTTCAGAGGAGGACCACCCACATGCCTTGGCCTTAGATGAGTGTCAAAAGTGAGTTGTTGATCCTTACAAATACATACGTGCATTGATTTCCATAAATAAAAAAGCTAACTATTGTGTGCTTTGTATTTTAAAGTTTCTCTTTGATCACTGCAGTATATTCTCAACATAACTGCTCTGTTTACATTGGTGGCAACTAATCAACGTCCCTCTTTTGCTGTATTTTTTAAAAAATATATTATTATTATATTGATCAATTAGTAAGCTTTTATTTGAAATAAATGAACTTTAGAAATACTTCATGTTGCTCTTTAAATGAGCTTATAACATTTTACTCTAATATGGTTTAAAATGTTAAAAAATGTAGTGAAAAAGTACTCAAAAAGATGTGTTTTGCATCACTGCAAAATGTGTGCTACAGTAAGTGTTAAGATCTGTTTTCAGCGACATCTGAGGTTTGTCCTGTGCAGACCCACCTGCTGTGGAAGTTTTAATTTGTGATTTTTGATACTTTGTGCCCCTGTTTCAGAATGTGTGTCTTTCCCCACCACATACAAACTGTCACACATCTTGTAAAACAAACAAAATATCACACAGTTTTCAGACATCACTGGGAAAAAAAGGAAGAATGACAATCTCGCTTCCAAAATTGATGTTTTTTTTTTTTTTTTTCTTCTAATCTAATAGTAGCTGACCTATATTTCATCAGAATGAACTCCTCCTCAGGGCAAAAATGAAAATAAACAACATGCCACAACTGCTTAAAGCATCAGCAATTTCCTTATTCATTAAAGTTTGTTTTTTTTCTCTGTGTGTCAGAGTTTATGTTGCGCGTCTTGCTGAGGTTTATTTGCAGAGGTGAAGTACTGTACATAGAGCTGGAGTAAATTATTTATTATTATTTAATTCTTGCTTTTCCCCGACTCTGATTGTAGTCTGATGTTCTGGACCAACTGGAATGAGCAGAGGCCAAGCATCATGAGATCCACCTTAACAGGAAAGAACATGAGGATCATCGTCAGCTCTGACATCCTGACGCCCAATGGACTAACAATTGATCACAAAGCAGAGAAACTCTACTTTTCAGATGGAAACCTCGGCAAGATTGAAAGATGTGATTTTGATGGATCCAGCAGATATGTAAGTATGAACTGACACGCCCCAAAATAAGGTGGGGTTGTTGGTATGGATTTATTATTGTTGAGATAAACACACAGACATTCAGCTAAAAACGAGAAGCAACGCTTTAAAGTAAGGTACAAAAGATTATTAGAAGATCTCAAATAAGGAATATGAGTGCTGGCAGTGATAAACATCCATTAATACAGACACTTTTACTGCAGAATGCAGATGGAGCTTCTGGCACATCAAGGTGAACTGTTCAGTCAGGGAAACTGGAGACTGTAAATTGTCCACATGCGTGAATTTGAGCATTATAACCGTAATATATGAGCATTTGTTACACGAATGAATGAATGAATGAAGTGGTCATTGATACGTTATACATCACTCCAAGCAGTATTTCTATTGGAAAACAGCCACCTTTGATTATTTCAACCTCTTTCACACAACAACGTTTTGTGATTGTTGTGGTGTTGCTGCAGTGCAAAATCCGGAAGACAGATTATAGTACTCCAAGACAGTTGGTATAGCTGGATGCCCGCATTTCCCCATGGTAACACACACACACACACACGCAAAGATGAATGCAGTCTTGGCTCGTGATCATTGATACAGGTTCCTTTTCCACAATCATGTTAGATTTAGTAGTACGAGTGTTGAGGAGGGGAGTGGGGAGGAGGTCAGATTGCTCTGCCTTAATTTTTTTTCTCTCCTGTCTCATCAAGCTCTTTCTACAGTTTGGTATCTTATCCTCCACAGTTGAGGTGGTTTGCTTCATCCTCAGAAGTCACTCCATGCTGACGTTATGAAACTGAGAAATTGGAAGCATACTATTAAATATGTCTACTGTAACCAGTGTGTGTAAGGATTTATACACAAGGTGACCTTTTTGCCATGGATTTCAGTCTTTACTTGACAGGATCTCAATTAGTTACCCATATGTTTGCTAGGTCACCAGGCTCGGAGGTCTTTACCTTCAGGTCCCTCCAGCCCCTGCTGCATTCTAATCCCACTAATGAAGGCTTTGCAAAGAGACTGCTCTGGGTGCAGAATATCCCTTCCAATTAAAATGTGTAAATTAAACAGAAGTACATGATTGTCAAGTTTCGCACTTAAACAAACTGTTCCTTCTATCCTCAGTGCTGGACGTAGATTTGAGAGGTTGAAGCAGATTGCCTCTTTATTATGTTTGGCTGTTGTATTTCACATGACCTGATGTGCTTGGAGTAAATCAACACTAATTTGCTTATTGGGTGAAACAACATGTGTCAGGTATCAGTCTGTATTGAACAAAGGGCCTTTTCGAGCACACCTTTTCTCTGTGTACGTGATGGCTCTGCTAATGCAGAGCAAGCTGGCAGGGAAGTGTTCTCCAGGGCTCAGCTGTCAGTTGACATACGGAGAGAAGAGGATGTCTGTGGCATGACTCACTCCTTTCATGCCATTTGCAGAGCACAGACCCAGGTCATTGCAGAAAGCTTTCAAGATGTTTAACCATGAAGTGAAAAAAAAAGATCTCTATCAGCTGATTTATGTCTGAGATTAGTCCTGCTTACTTAAGTTCTCTATGATCTGCTCATGAGGCAGAAGAAGATAATCAATATTGAGTATTGAAGTGACAATGACACAATGCATGTAACATGTCATCAAACACAAATATAATGTCTCCCAAATCTAATTTCCATCAATATGTCACCCCATCTGGTGTTTTATCTTCTCCTCCCCTCCTCAGACCCATTCCTGTCACTCGTCTCATGGCCAGTTGTTGCTTCCACACGCTGGGCATCTTTAATCAGCACCTGTCCTATTAATCCCAATATGGCACAGGGCTAATATGATGCTGCTCACAAGCCTGTTTCACTAATGGCTGAGACCACAGAGCCGCTGCAGGCTGACACCCCCGTCCCCACAACCAAACACACACGTACAAGCACACACTCCAAGCCCAGAGACTCCCACGAGGAGAGATCTGATGGATTTCTGCTTGCCTGCCAATGACAGTGCCATTTACTCCCCAACATCTGGGTTAAGCAGACACGTGGGTGATGTACTGGACAAGGAATTGAAGAAACATTCATTTCCCACATTAGTTGCACTCAAAGTCTTCGGTCTCGGGTCTTTAAAAGGTTTTCTTTGTTGTGAGCAGACGTTTGGGAGTGGACGTGGAAATACTGGTGATGTGATTAATGCCTGCAAACAGAATCATTCATTGAATTTGCACCAGGGGAGGAAAGTGACTCCATTAAACACACAGGGGTCTTAATATCTGTTCTCTGTTCTGAAACATTTAGGTCATTGTCAAATCGGGCCCTGGAAACTTCTACGGACTTGCCATTTATGCAGATTTCATCTACTGGTCCGACTGGGCCCGTAGGTCTGTGCTGCGATCAAATAAGTACACGGGTGGTGACGTCAAAGTACTTCGAGCAGATATACCCCATCAACCGATGGGAATTATAGCTGTTGCCAGGGATACCAATAACTGTGAGTATTCAAACACAGAGATATTGTTTTAATTTATTGGGCAAGTCATGCTGTGTGGTGTGTGTGTGGGTGGCTCATACATGTTCATGGGGGGGGGGCGTTGTAACATTTAATGTAATTTCATTGCAATTAAGGACAATAGACCAAATAATAGAATTTGTATGTCCTTTAACTTCTACTATGGCAGCGAGGAAATGATACATGTGTACATGTACTGTACCTGCAGCTTTATACACAGCCTGTATGAAATAATGTTCTGAGCATTAAATATCATGAGATATATTGTTTGTGGTGCATTAAATTGCCAAGGTTAATGGACGTTATTTGAAATCTGATTTAATAGATACATCACTTTTGAAAAATAATGTTATACATAAAAAAGATAAATAGTATTTTGTAATATATTTTCATTGATTCCTTCAAATTCTCAAACGCAGGTAAAACAATCCCACACTTACACAAACTGCAGGGATGAACTGAAACCAAGAAATGAATTGTTGCATTCGTACTGACCCCACTGGAAACCAACTACAACCAACCAGTGGTAAAAGAGGCGGCCAAAAGGAATCCAGCAAACCACTGGAACGAGACGAATACCTCCAACAAATTCAAGCACTGAATAAGACAATAGAGAAACCAGAGCTTATAGCGGTGCATCTCGTTAGCATCACACCTTCACAGTACTCAGACACCTGTTCATAGAAGGCGCTAGAGCTAAAGTGTCGAGAGGGTTGTGGAGCAGGTTCATATTCTTTTTCTTTCTTGCTCATGTTTGGTTTCTCGAGGAGCTGGGGCTCTAACCAGTTATGATTGCTTCCTGAGCCACAGGGTGTTGTGTTACGTTTAGTTTCCAGGTGGAAAATGATTTTCTATTTTCTGATAATCATATTCCTACATGCAGCATAAATATGTATTTCTTCATCAGTTTGTCTTCTGTGGTCATTACGTTGTTAACCTGTCTCTTTTTGCGATTTTTGTCATAAATATCCTGACTGTAAATAATCATGAAAGTGGTTTTAGCTGAAGAAGAGAGGAGCAATTTCTTGCCACATGAATAAAACATTGCTGGGGGGCAAGTTTTCAATCAACACACCTTCCTGTGAACACTTGCACTTGATGTTCTGTCTCTTGTTGCTAAGCTTCTTTTCCAGCACCATCCCACCTCCCACATTTTCTTTCACAGGTTATGTTCGCAGTTTGCTCATCCGCTTTAGTGCAATATGTAATTTCCACAAAGCTTAACAAAGCTTTTTCCGATAACACCCCAGGCAGAGAAAGACAAAAAATGCAGCATTGTAATATATTTGCTACCTGCCAGTGCAGATAGTTCCCTGCAGTTTGTGTTACATAGAACTATTGCACTTTCTGACATAAGAAAAATGTAAGATCACACTAAGATCTACTAGAACGGTTTGAACATTACCATAAGACATCAGGTCAAATGTTGGCATCTAAACTGAATTTTCCTGAACAAACTCCGTATCACAACAATTATCTATAAAGGTCATATTTATTGTCATCCCCGGAGATTGAGGCAGCTTTAGCTCCTCTTTAGATTCACCAGTCACATAAATCTCCCCGTGACAGGAGACAGGAAGAGAATACAAATGTTTTGCCCGGCAGCATTTTGGAAATGGTAATATCGCTACAAATCCGAGGTCTTCGTTTGTCTGACAAAGTTGTGTTTGTTTTGAAGGTGAGCTGTCTCCGTGCCGACACATGAACGGAGGCTGCGGTGACCTTTGCCTTCTCACCCCAAACGGTCGGGTAAATTGCACTTGTCGTGGAGAGCGCGTGCTCCTCGATGACAACAGATGTGTGTGTAAGTCAAATGTGATTAAAGATGTCACTAACACTGTCCCTCAGCGCATTCACAGCACTGTGTATTGATTTGCCATTTGAATAATGACATTCTTTATGGATTTGTTATTTTGAAGTCAGACATAGTTTATGCATCGTTTGCCCTTGATGTCTTTTTACATGTCTCCATAAGTCATTGTCAGTCCTTCTCAGGAAAGTAATGATCTGTTTTGGAGCTCACACACAGCACGCAGTTGAAATGGTATGTTCTCCAAATCACTAGAGGAAAAAACAAAGCAATCCATTGCAGTCGGCTTTATGTTGGTTGCAGTTGGAACACAATTTATTGACAGAACTTAGGTCTTAGAACTTAGAACATAAACAGGGGGAGACTGGCGACAACAAGCTTGACAAATGACCCAGAACCTGTGTGATAGAAGGAGACACTTCAACGCTACCACCACATGTACCACCCATGATAGAATTAAACATCATAAAAGAACCCTGCGGAACGTCTGTGGATCTATTCATTCTTGTGACTTCATTTTCAGCCAGTGAGTTCTGAAATGTGACATTGAAAGTATTTGAAAGTATTGGAAAGAATTTATTTTGGCCGTGAGACTTGACTTCCACAATCCTCTGCCAGTTTGCCTCCATCAGGGTACATGGACTCAGTTTGACTGACGTTAACAATGTGTTAACAGTGTTTGCATGAAGCCTCTCCACTGTGCCAGCTTTTCACAATCCGATCCTTCCTGACCCTCTTCTTTTACAGCAGAAAATTCTTCCTGCAACATCCACAGTGAATTTGAGTGTGGGAACGGAGAGTGCATTAGCTACCAGCTTACCTGTGATGGAATCGCTCACTGTAAAGATAAATCAGATGAAAAGATGCAATACTGTGGTAAGAAACAAAGATTTACGTCTGCAGCCGAGAGTTTCTGAAAAATTATCCTCAGTAGTTTGTATTCCTGCTGGAATAATGTGTATTTGTGGCCGGCGTTAGATGGTAACTAATATATTCATGCTCACTGGTGTGTCTAGACAACAGGAGCTGCCGGAAGGGTTTCAGGCCCTGCTACAACCAACGATGTGTGGCCAACAGTTGTTTCTGTGACGGAGTAGATGACTGCGGGGATAACTCTGATGAAGCCTTCTGTAGCAGTAAGTCGAGCCTGTTTGATCTCTCACACCATCCTGCCTCTGAGGACAGGATGCAGCCTCACTAATGCGTATATTAATACAAAACACTGGGCCATGTGATGCTCTAAGCCCTCGCTGGCTAATGAGCCCCACGATTATACAGAGTGCACAATTTCAAAGGCGCAGCAGACACCCCACACCAGAAAGCTGCATCTAAGAGCCAGTCTGAACGAGGCTCTGTGTCCCTTCACTGATCCATCAAGTTTTGACCTTGTTGCTGCAACCTTAGATATTTAGGAAATATAACCATACTCATGGACACATCAGACGAAAACACAGATATGTACCATTTAAATTAGAATTAATAAGATTCAAACATTTCATTCATGCTTTATGTCACGATGAAAGGGGGAAAAATCCACAGATAAAGCTATGAGACTAATTAGACAGTGAAATGTTATGATTTGCCCTGACACCACTAACAAAGTTAATTTTAGCACTGAAACATATATTGTTCATAAGTCTTAGCCAAAGTTTGCAGTCAGGACCTGATTTTCACCAACCCAGAAAGAGGTGAGAAGTGTTGTTTTGAGCCGTACCTGAGTGCTGTCTCTGTTCCGTTTTGAAATGCTAATTCTCTCCCCCAGATGCCACATGTGGCTCATCAGAGTTATCCTGTAAGGATGGGAGCTGTGTACCCAGCTCTGCCTGGTGTAACCAGGTCATTGACTGCGCAGACGCCTCGGACGAAAAAAACTGCGGTGAGTCCTTAAAGCTGTACTTTGCGGTTAAAAGCACAAAGCCGTACGTCCAGCAATAAAGCTGTGTTGTCACTTGGACCCAGGAAGTTAAATCCTTGTTGTCACTTGGGTCAAACTGAATACCTCACCTCTACCATCGCTGCCACTTCGACAGGCAATTATTGTGGCCCTGTGTTTTGTATTCAGACCTTATAGACTGCTCCTACTTTTACAAGCTGGGTGTGAAAGAAAAGGAGTTCATCAGGTGTAACTCCACCTCCCTTTGCATTCATCCCTCGTGGATCTGTGACGGTGCCAATGACTGTGGAGACTATGCTGATGAGACCAACTGCCAGGGTAAGTCTCCACAGCAAGCCGACACAGGTGCCAGCTCCAGTCAGTTTAAGAGATTTAAAACTAAATCCCATTTTCAGAGATGATTATGATGGTGGAATAAGAGATTAGGAAAAGATAATGAGCTCAATCATCACTAATGCACAGGGCACTGTGTTGGGTATGTTGTTCATCCCAGTTTCCCATGGGCAGAAGTGTGAGGAAGGCCACTTTGCTTGTCAAGTGGGAACTGCATCTCCAGTGTGTGGCTGTGCGATGGCCAAAAGGACTGCGAAGATGGAGCAGATGAATTCCAGTGTGGTAAGCCAAACAAATCCCGCTTCTCACGGGAGCTCAGACACAATAAACTGAAATTATGTTTTGTTCTCTGAGGCATTTGTGTGCAGTACATAACAATATCTGCTGACAGGAGACTATTTATTTTCCATGATAAAGAAGCTGTTTGTTGTAATGTGCAACGTGCGGTATAAGGAGGATAGCGATAAAGAAAAGAGATGATTGTTTACCACGCCAAAAGGCAATTTCTTGTCACTCCTTCTGTGTGTTTCACATTTCTCAAGTGGGTGTTTTTTTTTAAGTCAAAATTCTGACTCTGAACTGAGAGAGTGAGAAAGGTTGTCAAGAGTTGACATGACTTTCTCTGTGTGACTTCATCATTTACAGCACTTTCTATGGAACTATGAATTAATGAGCATCTGTCATTGAAATATCTGCCGACAGATTCTGGCACATTAAAATGCAGTAAAATGAAACTCAGCACAGGTAGAGAGTCCCTTGTTCTTTGTGCCATGCTTATGTATGCAGAACTTCCCATCAAAGAACGAGTTAACAGAATAATGTTGTAATAATTCCAGAGAAACTGTAATTAAGACTTGTTATGCATTCACACGTAGCTCCAGATTTCAAAGTGCCACGGACCTCATGTAGGTAGCTACTCCATTTACACGGTACATTCAGGTGAAGCATACCTCATAAAGAAGTCAGCGTTGACATCATTGGTGTGCACGGCATGGAGCGGGAGTTTTTCATTGCATTCCATTTGCTGTTATTGACACCAAACACGTCCTCATCTAGACACACATGCCCACTGAGGAATTCATTTCCATTCTTCTCCACTGTGTTCCTTCAGCAGACATCTTAGTGGCCTGGTTCTGGGGAAGGCGTGGTCAGTATGCTGTTCCAAAAAAAAAGAAAAATGACTGCATGTCATTGACTGAGTAAATACCAAGTGCTAAACCGAGGCTGATGTTTTTAAATGTAATGAATAGCTGATCTCATTTTCCCATTAACTGGTCCATTTTTATTACATTTACATTTTTTAGGGATTTGTGCCATAATCTCTGATTGAGGAGTTGCCATCTGAATTTGATTGTAAAACTAAACAAATGTGATTTCTCAGATGGACAACCATAAATTTATTACATAATAGTAATAATAGTGCCATGTTTTCTCACTCTTCCAGATTTTGCACTTTGGCTATTGATATGTGTGTTCGCACTTTGCTCTAATACGAACCAACCGGCATTGGTACACCAGTAAACTGTGTATTCCTACAATCCTTTGTACATGCTGCTGACGAGGAAAACATATTTGAAGGACTTTCAAGTATCCGTTGGATGTTTAGCAACGGCCTTTTGTGCCTGTTAACAAGCATCTCAAAGACGTGCTGTGTATAAGTGCATCCTTAAAACAGCTCCTAGCATAGCTGCAGGCCTGACTTATGTGTGATTTACTTTCCTCGGGCCTGGAGGATACCATGAATACGTTCAGATCTCAGGGTCTCTCAGTATAAGCAGCATATGTTGCTCGATACTTGGACAGCTTCATATGAGCAGGCCTGTGTGAAATGTCAGTGCTTCAAATCTGCCTCCATCAGAACTCACATGAATTATGCCACAATTTTCAGAGAACTTCTGAATAGCTTTTCAAGACAAATAGACAATATTCCATTGCCCGAGTTAATTATCATATAAAAAGCTCTGCCGCTGATAATCTGATTGCGAAGGCAAAGTGGTTTTGAGGAAAATGTCACTACATTTCAGAAATTTCTAATTCCACATCTGCTTAGATGAAATAGTCATTTGTCATTTCACTGTGCATAATGTGCCCCTCTGCTGTGTGAAACACTATTGAAAATGAGACATGAAAGACTCTTTGATACATTTAATGTGCTGCAGACCTGCTATTTTGTTACACACTCGAAGCGGCCGTCTGCATTTGAAGTGCAAATTCACTATCCCATACAAAATGTGAATAATCATGGTTTCCAGATTTAGCCATTTGATGTGGATCATCATACATCATCATATCACTGGACACAAAGCTGGCAGTGATGAAGACAGTGTGACCACTACCATCCACATGCCTCTCCACCAGGAGCAGTAATTCCTCACACTTTGTCTGACTTGCAGCATGTTTCTCCCCTTTGTCTCTCAACATCATACCCGTCAAAGCTCAATCAGATGTCACCAGGCCCCATGTCTGAGGGACAGACACAACAGAACGACTCCCTGGGGAGAGGGAGGGAGCAGTGACACACTCACACACATATGACATGTATACCCCCATTTGACTCTGGCATCAGCAGGAGGTTCTTCAAGTGTCCTCAGACACTTTCCCATCACAACTGATGGTTTCCTATTAAAAAAGTGGAAGCTGTTTATTATTATTATATAATTATAATTAATTATAGTAATTATATTATATATAATTACTATTATTTTGTTCAGCTGTTTATATGCTGTTCCATACATGGGGGGGGGGGCAGTATTACATCAGTTTTATCCAGAAGGCAAAGGTACAGTGCATACAATGCATAGACTCCATATATAGTAGTTATGTTCTGCTGGTTCTGTTTGGTATTGACCAGTGACTTCGCAGACAAGACATCCACTTCTGCACCAGAAGGACCCAGTAACATGACAAATAGGCTTTAGTGTCCGTAGGCTCTGCTCTACTTTGCTGTTTCCTGTTAACTTTGGTGAGGTAATGAATCTAACATTCTTGTCTTCTGCAGACTCGTCATGCCTGTGGAATCAGTTTGCCTGCTCCAAAAATAAGTGCATTGCCAAACAATGGCTGTGCGATGGCGAGAACGACTGCGAAGACGGGCTTGATGAGAGCGTGCAGATCTGTGGTTAGTGCGAAATCTGCTGCTTTGTGTAAAAGGTCACCTATTATGTGACAGGTCCTGGTGTTCCCCCAGCAGAGCTTCAAATATATGCAGAAGTGATGAGGGTCTGTGATGAGACTGCAGAGGCGTTTGCAGTGATTTAGTTCGGGAAAGAGGCGTAGCTATTTCAACGAACAAACGAGATATGTGTGTAATGAAACTCACATTACTACAAAACAAATCTACTTGCAAGAAAATGACAGGAATTTCTGTGAACATTGGCTGTATAATTGGATTGTAAATGTAGTGCCAGCGACATTTTAAAAATGGCCTTGAGGTTTCCGAGGCCCGGTTTCATTTATAAACAAGTTATGTATTTTAGTTCTGCAAGTCTATTTGAACCATTGTAATTGCCTTTTTTTCTCTGAACTTCTTTTACTGAGCCGAAATGTTCATAAGATATAAGAGGGACGAACGTTAAGTGGTGCCTCTTCAATGCTGAACCCCGAACAACTTCCTGTGCAGTCTGTCACATATTACAGCCGGATGCATGGTTTTTTCTTACAGAAAACCACCAAACACTCACAAATGATACAATCCCATAACAACTACAGTAGCTTCAGTTCATTGTTCTTTGTCGTGCATGTGACTGGTCTGGGCTTTTGAAAGTACTGTGTGTCGTACTTTGTTCCCAGGCTCAGTGACATGTGCTCCGGGGCTGTTCAGCTGCCCGGGGTCGTACGCCTGTGTTCCCAAACGCTGGCTCTGTGATGGTGAAAGAGACTGTCCTGATGGGAGCGATGAACTTTCTGCAGCTGGCTGCGGTAAACATATTTAATTTCTTACTGCTGCTGGGATTACACATTGTTTAACATTGTAAAAAACGGCGCAATGGAGAGTTACGCATCATTTGCCAGTAGAGATTTGTGGAGAAGAAAGGATGTCACTGTATTTTCTCCCACATACACTTGTAGCTCATGAGAACAGGTATTGGTCCTTCACAGAAAGACCAATGGACTTTTCATGTGGTGATGTTATATACCACTCACATATGTACGCTTCTGAAGGCAGCTCAGCAACGTGCTTCTCCTCTTTTTCTAGCACCCAACAACACGTGTGATGACAACTCATTTCACTGCCACAACAAAGCCTGCATCCCCCGGCGATTTGTCTGTGACCACGACGATGACTGCGGGGATGGGTCTGATGAGTCAGTGGAATGTGGCAAGTAGATTTATGCTGTTTTTTCACGCTTACTATTCATTTGCGGCTTAGAAATATCCTTTCATTTAAATCTCTACTTATGGCAGCTGAAAACAGGGCGATAAAACTCATTCATATTTAGACTATAATGAGATATTTGACCGCTTTGGGCACATAAAAGATGAGGTGAATAAAAGTTTGATATAAAATGAAAGCAGAGCCTATCATTAAATCTATTTAAAACAGGAGGCAGTTGTGGTAGAGACCCAACAGAATGTAAGAGAAAATTAAGCAAATTCACCAAATGTGCAGGTGTAATTACTGTGTCTTTTTTCCATTTTCACCTGAAATATTGATTCATTAAACTGAACATAATTCAATTTGCTTTTTTTCTTCTTGTGGGTTGATGTGATGTTCGGTTATAATGAAAGGAAATTCTGTGTCACAACCGTCACTTATGACTTGATGGTGAAATAACTGTGAGACGCCAACACAGCTGTCACACCTCTGTCGGGGGGGATTATGAAGAATGTTCATGACAATCAAACATTAAATACATCTGTTAAAATGTCACCAACAACTTCAGCTGCTCTAACTTTGTAAACCTCTGTTGTCAGTCTACCGCTCATGTGGATCAGAGGAATTCCGCTGCGGGGACGGCCGCTGTCTCCTCAGCGCACAGTGGGAGTGTGATGGCCATGCAGACTGTCCCGACCCACTCTGACGAGCTGCCTCTGAACTTAAAATGCCTGGCTGCCGGTAAGACTGCTGTTTGACTCTCAGCTGGAAGCTTTTCATCACTGTTCCCATTCATGGTGGGGACATATGGTGGAAACAAAAGGCGCTACAACCAGGAGAGCGCTTCTGAAAGGAATTAAACTGTCAAGGTCCTTTTGTCAGGGCAAACGGTCCCTGACTTTGTTGAGAAATTAGAGGGCATTGTGCTAGTGACAGTCATGTCTTGTTCTTTTCAGGAAGCTTGTGCAACGGCTCCTTCTTCATGTGCTCTAATGGACGCTGTATATCTGAGGGGAATCTCTGCGATGGCAAAGATGATTGCGGAGACCGGTCTGATGAAAAGAACTGTAACGTGAACGAATGCTTGAATCGCAGGGTGAGCAGGTGCACACAAGACTGCCAGGATCTACCTGTGGGCTACAAGGTAAGACACAGACTCTCCCTTTAGAATGAAATGCTGGCTTTAGTTAACCCCTTCACCACACTTATCAGGCCTTATACCATGGTCATTGTCAATACTGTTTTCCTTGCAGCTGTGCGTTAAAACTGCAATACACAGACACATAGTCATGTTTACATTTCTAATATCCATACTTGGTTCAGCCTGTTACACTGACAACATTAAACAGAACACGGGTCAGTAGCTGTCAACTGTAGCATTCACTGACAGCGTTAAAAACAACTGGACATTTGACGAAAAAGAAGTAAAATGGATGATTTTTTTTTACTTTTACTTCTTTACACTTGTTGGGAGAGGCCAAGAATTTTGACATGGGAAACTGCGTGCGGGTGTGACTTTAACGGTTTTAAGACCCAATACAGATGAAGAACCACCTGACGCAAGTAATAGCTCGATAACACATGAAAACATAAATTAATGAACTCATTTCTGTTTCTTTGGCAAATGTCGTTGGCACGAACGGGTTCATCAACTCGTAGGTGTGTGTTAATCGGTTTTAAGGCACATCGCATCAGGTGTTTTTCGCCCCCACGTCGTGCCTTAAAACGGTTACCTGTTGGTGAACATAAATCATATTCAGATGTCCAGAATGAAATATTTACTACTGATACTGATTTGACTTATTATTACAGTTACAGTATAGTGCTGCAGGGTTTCACATTGTATTTTCTGGCTCACGTCCGCTCCAGCAGTAAAAAGTGCTGTAATAGTGCCATGACTGATATTGAATCAAGCACATCATTAAGCAGATAGTGATGGAGGATGCATATGTTTAGTCTTGAACTTTGTCAATAACCTTGAATACTATAAGTGTAATTCTGTGCCAGCAACTGTCTGCGCTCCCTGGCTGTGCCTGGCGATGGCAGCGTGTGATGTTATGGGTTGAATCCAGGTCAAGGCCACATCCGCTGGACTGTTGGCCATCACTGTTGTCAGACTGTGTCAGTTTATGCCTTTATATCTGGATTTTATACCTCCCCTTCTTCTCTAAAGAGATTGTATTCATAGTCGCAGAAAAGTGTCTGGGTATAGAAAGAAGGTAGAGAAGAGCCCTTTTCCCTGTTGTGGCAGGCTGAGAGCAGGACAGAGAGCCCATCAGTGCAGGTGTTTGTGGTCGAAACTGGAAGATCAGAAGAGCCTTCAAGGTTAAAACATTGGAAAAGAAGGGTTTGGCTGTGAATCCAGCTGTCAGCTCTGTTTGTCTGTTTTTACCACTGGGGATGCAGTCACAGTAGTCATAGTAATAGGAGTCAAAGTAAAGTGGGTCTGGGTTTTTGGTCGACAAATCAACGTTAATAAAACCATGAAGGGTGGTTTGTCAATGAAAAACAACCCAAAATAACTATGTAACTTTTTAACAAGCACACACCAGATCAGACATTCCACAAAAATTCAAGCTCAGCTGCCATCACATGCTTGTAGGAAGTGGAATGATAACATTTTGAAATACTGTCAGAAATGAGTTGAGAAATCAGTTGAGCCTTTCATTGTGTTTCTGTCCTCAGTGTAAATGCTGGCCAGGTTTCCACCTGAAGGATGATGGGAAAACATGCGTAGACATTGATGAATGCTCCACCAGCCTTCCCTGTAGCCAGCGTTGTATCAACACATACGGCTCCTACAAGTGCCTTTGTGTTGACGGGTACGAAGCTCTGGAGCGCAATCCTCATGTATGCAAGGCGTTGTCAGGTCAGCCAGGTTGATTTCTCCACTTTCTGACTGGTGGGTATTTCCTGCCCTATAATGATGTTGATGTTCCTCTTTCAGCTGAGGAGCCTTTTCTCATCATGGCAGACCACCACGAGATCCGAAAGCTCAGTGTGGATGGTTTCAAATTATACTATCTTGAAACAGGTAGGTAACAGTTACTTCGTTTACGAATAGAGGGCAGGTGCCTTAGACTACTGGTAAATGTAGTCTAAGACAATATGTTTACGTCCTTAATTTGCCCTTAAAGACACACTCCGCGAGAAGTGCAAACAAATTTTTTCTGTGGGGTGTCCGAGAACTGTTGTGTTCTTAGAAATTCTGACGAAGAGACACCGTTCAAGGCTTTGCTCCGTTCGCAGGGATTGAGTCTGCCTCAGTATGTTCAAGCCACTGGATTCTCTGTCCGTATTGTGTGTAACTTCTAGTTTGTGGCATCTGCTCTGTAGAAACTGACTGAATGGCCCCGTATTTCCTGCTGGAGCTGTTGTGAGTCACCTCTGAAACGCACAGTGGTGCCACCTGTTGGACTTCACAGACTAACAAGAATGGTCGTAGAGTTAGCGCTGGTGATGTGTCAGCAGTGGGCGGGGCCTATGAGGACTCTCAGAAGTTCGTCAGTTCTCGTGGAGTATGAAATGTCCTGAAGAAAACAAACTTTGGGCTTGTTCTTGCTTCTCACGGAGTATGAATAGGCCTGAAGTTTTTTCACAAAACACAATCATCGTACATCCCATTAACAACAGTAAATAGAAGCCATGATTGGATGCAACAGACAGCCTGGGGTAATGCTTTAAAAGAGGTAAAAAAAAAGTATAACTTGGAAATATGAAGTAAAACTAAAGCACACACTCACACATATTCACAAAAAATATAAAATAATTAAGAACAAGTATCCAAATGTGCAGTTAGATATATGGTATTACATATTAGTGCCTTTTTATCAAAAGAATATCTACAGAATCATATTTCTCCAGTGTACCTGATTATACACATTGGTCAACATCAAACCGATTTCCAGCTGACACAATACAAACATTTTATGTTGTGAATGTCAGGAAATTAAATCATCCCTTTGAGAACCTTTTTTCCTTTAATTCTCATCACAGCCTTTTTTTTAGCTTGACTCTAACTGCCAATTAGCACAAATGGTTGGCTGGGACTGACTGTAAATCAACCCACAGGTACCCAACAGCTGCTCTTAGAGTCATATTAACCTGGTGACCCCACGGACTCGACTGACTGTATCAGAGTTCTCATCAGCCACAAATCACTTTAATCACAGCGTGTTAACATTAATGGAAACTAGAAAGGGAACTGTGCACGTGGCTTTGCTAAGTGGGGGTGGATACTTCACTGACCTTGAATCAATTTATTACAGCATTCCACACCATTCAGATTATATGGTCGTGATGTTGTGTAAATTTCAAGTGAGACAATTATTATCTTATTGCTTCTGCTGTCAGGATCGATTTATTTTCCACTGGAGCGGACTCAGACCGTCTAACAACCAAATGACTCACAAACTGACTCTCAAACCCACCCGCTTCACAAACCAAAATGACTCTCAAGCTGATTCACTAAATGGCTCTGCTGCATGCACAACATCATCTCAAGTTCCAATGCTTCAGTGTTTCCGAAGTATACACGTCGTTGGGTAACGCAAGACTACGAGGTAGTGTGGGAATTACAAGAATGTGTCTCTATAAAGCGAACAACCACCAACTGAGATGCCTATTTTCCTGTTTCATCATCAGTACATCAATGTATAGCCAAAGTTGTCTATAGTTGTCTGCCATATGTGTGCTAATTTGAAAATAGGCCGGATTCTCTATGTGTGTAACTTCCGATCTAACTACTTGATCAGAGAAGTGGAAATTGACGGTCAACCCACCTGATTTAATTAATGTTAGTCAGGCGTATCTGTAATTTGAGAGTAAGACTGTCTCCCAAACACGGCTCACTTTATTACCAATTGCACTGGGTGTTATTTAAAAACAATTGGAAAACCAATAACGCTATGTGTTTTTATACGACAGTACCACATTATACATATTCAGTAGCACCTTTCATGATGTGAAATCCCTGTTTTGCCGGAATGCACCTCAGTTTATTGAAGTTTACCATGCATCATTATTGTATATGAGGTTTGTGGCCAATGGCCAAAGTCCACTGTCATAGTATTGAGAAATGTGGAACGCCCAAAAATGCTACACTGACACTGCTGTTAAAACATTGTGTGTTTATTTTCTCTTTTCGTATGTATTATTTTTTGGTGATATTAACGATGTAGCCAGGGAAACTGAAAAAGGTATCTGTACATCCTGGAGCTCTCATAAAGGGGACATGTCAGTTCCATCTCTATAAATCATTTGGGGAAAGGAGGACGGGCTCCCGTGGGACACTTTGGTGCCTGTCTGTGATGCTGTTGGTGATTTGACGAAGACGTCTCATTTCACCTGTCGGATTATCTGACAACTTTTCTTGGCACCCACAGTGCGAGGCAGCAGGATGAGGTCACCTGTTTGCTGAGCTGCTCTGTTTGACTGACAGCGGGGTCTTGTGAGCCTGACGGAGGAGGAACAAACAGCTTTGATACCACTCCAGTTCGCTCTTCAAATGCTTTTTATAGCTGCAAGCATTAGACCTATGGGCTACCCTCCTAAATATCCTGGATCTCTTATCTCTCAAGGTCTAAATATCTCTAATGCCACGATCCCTGAGGCTGCCTTATCATATCATCCTATTTTGTCTGCACAACTGTCATTGTGAGCATTTGCCCGAGGTCTGAAACTTTGGTTCTTTTTTTAATTGAGTAAAACAAAAGGGAAATAGGGGAATAATGACAAAACATATACTTAAGTCTCACAGATTATTTCTTAAATTGCCAAATATATAAATACGATGCGGTAAATCAGCAATGAGACAGATTCAGATGATGCAGAAAGTCAGTACACTAACTGAATCAATATGAAACAGGCAAAGCTAGTT
>NW_027614418.1:5000-7500 GCF_965212315.1 Lampetra planeri | reverse complement strand
AAATCTGCTGAAAAAGCCTGTGGAAGTTTCACGGCGTTCGTACGATATTTGGCGACGCAAAAATGAGCGATTTCCCAGCTCGATGGAATTCGGCGCGAGAGAAACGATGCCCCGTAACGCACATGAGAGCAATCCCGGCCAATTTCTCCCGTTTGATGGGGTCTATGTGTACAAATTTTGACTTTTTTGAGTGCACGTGCAAATCTGCTGAAAAAGCCTGTGGAAGTTTCACGGCGTTCGTACGATATTTGGCGACGCAAAAATGAGCGATTTCCCAGCTCGATGGAATTCGGAGCGAGAGAAACGATGCCCCGTAACGCACATGAGAGCAATCCCGGCCAATTTCTCCCGTTTGATGGGGTCTATGTGTACAAATTTTGACTTTTTTGAGTGCACGTGCCAATCTGCTGGAAAAGCCTGTGGAAGTTTCACGGCGTTCGTACGATATTTGGCGACGCAAAAATGAGCGATTTCCCAGCTCGATGGAATTCGGCGCGACAGAAACGATGCCCCGTAACGCACATGAGAGCAATCCGGGCCAATTTCTCCCGTTTGATGGGGTCTATGTGTAAAAATTTTGACTTTTTTGAGTGCAGGTGCAAATCTGCTGGAAAAGCCTGTGGAAGTTTCACGGCGTTCGTACGATATTTGGCGACGCAAAAATGAGCGATTTCCAAGCTCGATGGAATTCGGAGCGAGAGAAACGATGCCCCGTAACGCACATGAGAGCAATCCGGGCCAATTTCTCCCGTTTGATGGGGTCTATGTGTAAAAATTTTGACTTTTTTGAGTGCAGGTGCAAATCTGCTGAAAAAGCCTGTGGAAGTTTCACGGCGTTCGTACGATATTTGGCGACGCAAAAATGAGCGATTTCCCAGCTCGAGAGAATTCGGCGCGAGAGAAACGATGCCCCGTAACGCACATGAGAGCAATCCGGGCCAATTTCTCCCGTTTGATGGGGTCTATGTGTAAAAATTTTGACTTTTTTGAGTGCACGTGCAAATCTGCTGGAAAAGCCTGTGGAAGTTTCACGGCGTTCGTACGATATTTGGCGACGCAAAAATGAGCGATTTCCCAGCTCGATGGAATTCGGCGCGAGAGAAACGATGCCCCGTAACGCACATGAGAGCAATCCCGGCCAATTTCTCCCGTTTGATGGGGTCTATGTGTACAAATTTTGACTTTTTTGAGTGCACGTGCAAATCTGCTGAAAAAGCCTGTGGAAGTTTCACGGCGTTCGTACGATATTTGGCGACGCAAAAATGAGCGATTTCCCAGCTCGATGGAATTCGGAGCGAGAGAAACGATGCCCCGTAACGCACATGAGAGCAATCCCGGCCAATTTCTCCCGTTTGATGGGGTCTATGTGTACAAATTTTGACTTTTTTGAGTGCAGGTGCAAATCTGCTGAAAAAGCCTGTGGAAGTTTCACGGCGTTCGTACGATATTTGGCGACGCAAAAATGAGCGATTTCCCAGCTCGAGAGAATTCGGCGCGAGAGAAACGATGCCCCGTAACGCACATGAGAGCAATCCGGGCCAATTTCTCCCGTTTGATGGGGTCTATGTGTAAAAATTTTGACTTTTTTGAGTGCAGGTGCAAATCTGCTGGAAAAGCCTGTGGAAGTTTCACGGCGTTCGTACGATATTTGGCGACGCAAAAATGAGCGATTTCCCAGCTCGATGGAATTCGGCGCGACAGAAACGATGCCCCGTAACGCACATGAGAGCAATCCGGGCCAATTTCTCCCGTTTGATGGGGTCTATGTGTAAAAATTTTGACTTTTTTGAGTGCACGTGCAAATCTGCTGAAAAAGCCTGTGGAAGTTTCACGGCGTTCGTACGATATTTGGCGACGCAAAAATGAGCGATTTCCCAGCTCGAGAGAATTCGGCGCGAGAGAAACGATGCCCCGTAACGCACATGAGAGCAATCCGGGCCAATTTCTCCCGTTTGATGGGGTCTATGTGTACAAATTTTGACTTTTTTGAGTGCACGTGCAAATCTGCTGAAAAAGCCTGTGGAAGTTTCACGGCGTTCGTACGATATTTGGCGACGCAAAAATGAGCGATTTCCCAGCTCGATGGAATTCGGCGCGAGAGAAACGATGCCCCGTAACGCACATGAGAGCAATCCCGGCCAATTTCTCCCGTTTGATGGGGTCTATGTGTAAAAATTTTGACTTTTTTGAGTGCACGTGCAAATCTGCTGGAAAAGCCTGTGGAAGTTTCACGGCGTTCGTACGATATTTGGCGACGCAAAAATGAGCGATTTCCCAGCTCGATGGAATTCGGCGCGACAGAAACGATGCCCCGTAACGCACATGAGAGCAATCCGGGCCAATTTCTCCCGTTTGATGGGGTCTATGTGTAAAAATTTTGACTTTTTTGAGTGCACGTGCAAATCTGCTGAAAAAGCCTGTGGAAGTTTCACGGCGTTCGTACGATATTTGGCGACGCAAAAATGAGCGATTTCCCAGCTCGAGAGAATTCGGCGCGAGA